>NW_021941055.1:0-235912 GCF_000721785.1 Aureobasidium pullulans EXF-150 | reverse complement strand
AGCTAATAGTATATAGCTATATAATTAATTAATTAAAGAGAAGAAGAGTATCTACGGGCGCAATCTATTAAGAACATCCTACTCTACTAAGGCGTTAGGATGCTAAGCTAACCTTATCATCCCCTCACTTATTATAGCCTATTATAGACCTATCTATAACAGAACCTTACCGTATTATAATAGAGTTATAACTCCTCTAAGTGTGCTAGGACTACACTATTTTCAACTTATATTATCTTACGACTAGGTTCGCAGATCTTTAGGTTCTTAGCTAATAGTAGGACCTTATTGCCTTCTTAATAGGTGCGTTCCTTATGTCGCTTATTATAGCCCTTAGCCTACTAGTCTAACGCCTCTTACTAGCGTTTTACTAGTATTTCGCGTTCTTTCGCGATCCGTTTTATCCTTTCTATTACTACGGGTACTACCTCTCCTTAAGGTCCGACCCGGACATCTATATATAACTCCGGATCGTACCCTATAAGGGCTCTAAACGGTAATATGCCGAGGCTCGCGCTAACTAAGTTATTATAGCTAAATTCCGCTATAGGGAGCTACGCGGCCTACTTAGACTGTTTATCGCTATAGTAGTACTAAAGGTATTACTCTAGCGTCTAGTTCTAGCGCTCTATCTACCCGTCTGTTTAAGGGTAAAAGGCTATAGAAAGGCGTAAGCGCATACGCGTAGCGTAATATAACTCGGACTAGAAAATACTACTAAACTATAGTCCCCTATCGGAGACGATGCCCCTTAGGACTCCGAACTATATAATAATATTGTTATATAATAGCGTAGCTAGGTTATTAGAGGTATAACGGACGTCGTATAGGATAAACTTAGACATCTTTATATACCGATCTATAATAACTAGCACCGCGTTATAGACGTTCTACCCCCTTTTCGAGGGTAGTAAGCCTATAATAAAGTCTATTATAATTTCTTGCTAAGGGCCCTTAGGTTATAGTAGCGAGTAGAGTTTACCGTATAGTACGTATTTCTTCGCCTTAATTCTCTAGCATATGTCGTAAGACTCGACGTAGTTTTCTACGTCCGTTAAGAGGCCTTTCTATATGTATTTCCGCCTTAGTAGCTAGATTGTCTTATTACGGCTAAAATGGCCTACTAGAGGGTCGTTATAATAAATACGGAGTAGCTACGACTATAAGGCCGTATCCTTAGGGACGATAATAGTATCGCCGTCGTAGAGTAAGCCGGCCCTATAGTTTAGCGGTAGTTCTAGGTTCTTACCGACTCCTTTATAATAGGAGTCGGCTTCCTAGAGCTTACGTAATAGCGCGACTAGGTTCCTTAAGGGATCTTTATATACCCTTTCTACCTCCGTAGCAGCATTAATAGTCCTCCTTAGTAGTGCTTATCTTAGTACATCTTCGGCCTTACGAGTTAACTTAATTAGCTCGTCGACGGTCTACTTACTAGCGCTACGGGTGCGTACTACATACGTACTAGCTATAATCCGTCGAATAAAGGGAGTAGCGCTAAGGGTTACTACCTAGAGCTTCCTCTATAGCGTTAGGAGGAGCTAGTTTAGGTAGTATTCTCCCTCCGTGCTAGTAGCGTAGTCGGGGCGTCTAGACGGCCTATCCGTAGGGTTATTCTTCCCTAGGTTATATTCGATATAGAAATCGTACGCTAATAGTTCTATCGCCTAGCGTACTTAGCGCCCCCGTAGTTACTTTGTTTCTATAAAGCCTTTTAGGTTATTATAGTTAGAAAGGACCTAGATCGGGTAAGGCGCGCCCTCTAGATAATGTCTCTATTAGCAAAACGCTATAATAATAGCGAGTAACTTTAAGTCGTAAGTCTTATAGTTCCGTTCTATAGGGAGTAACTTCCTTAACTAGAACGTAATAGGGTGCTACTACTTTATGCCCCCGTTCTCGACGGGTTATAATAGGATTACGGCTACGGCAAACGCGGAAGCGTTTGTTTCTATCTATAGTAGGAGCTTTAGGTCGTAATAGGCTAGTATTAGCGCTATTATAAAGGCTTTCTTTAGTTAAGCGAAGGCCTCTTATACCTTATCCGTATACTCGAAGGGTCCCCCCTTCTTCCTATTCTAGCTACCTTATAGTAGCGCGGTAAGCCTATATGCGATCTTAGAGTAGTGCTTTATAAAGCGGTAGTAGAAGTTCGCGAAACCTAGGAATACCTATACGTTATAATACGATGTAGGTTCTAGCTACGTTTTAATAGCTTCTACCCTACTTTCGTCTATCTTTACTCCCTTAGGAAAGATAATAAATCCGAGGAATTTAACCTCTATAACGAAGAACTCGCATTTCTTACGGTTTACGTAGAGAGAGAACTACTTTAGTCTCTTAAGTACTTTCTTTACGTGTTCTACGTGCTCTTCGCGTATATTGCTATAAACTAGGATATTGTCGAGGTAAACTACGTAGAAGTTATCTAATAAGCCCGCTAGGGCCTTATTAATGTAAGCCTAGAAGGTAGCTAGGGCGTTAGTTAGGCTAAAAGGCATTACTAGATATTTAAAGTGCCTATAACGGGTACGGAAAGTAGTCTTCTAGCAATCCTATTCTATAATGCTTATATAGTAGTACGCGTCCTTTAAATCGAACTTTAAGAACACCCGGGCCCTAGACAGACGGTCTAAGGTCTTAGAAATAAGGGGTAACAAACACCGATTTTTAATAGTAATCTTATTTAGACCTCGATAATCTACGTATAGCCTTAGGCTACCGTCCTTTTTAGGTATAAATAGTACTAGAGCCCCGGTAGGGGACTTAGAGCGCCGAATCTACTTATTTTCGAGCGCTATTTCTAAATACTCTCTTAGAGTAGCTAGCTCCTTATATAAGAGGTTATATAATAGCTAGAACGGCGGAGTCTTCCCTTCCTCTAGTAGGATCGTATATACTACGTCGGTAGAACGCAGGAGAGACGCTAGGTCCTTATAATTAAATACTACTACGTACTCTTCGAACTCTAGTAGGAGTTCTACTAGGCTATTTTCTAGGTCCTTTTACGCGTCGGCTCCTTCCTAAGTAGGTTTTACCCTAGCTCTCGCGCATATAATAGCGTATACTTAGTCTTCTAACCTAGTATGCCTCGCAAAGTTATTTGCGCTCTTAAGGGATATCTACCCTATACTAGAGCTATAACGCTACTCGTTAGTAGTATCGTCCTTTCTAACTCTAGCCCTAGATCGCTATAGGCGTCCTAATAACACTAGTAGTTCTAGTATAGTTATACTATAGAAGATATCCTTAATCTCCTTTTCTACTCCTATAGAGTCTACGATCTAGGTTCGTACCTAGTACGCTACGTATACGTACGCTAGGTTTCCTTAGAAACTTACGGCCGACGGTTAGTCCGCCTTAGGGATTAGCTTAAGTCCGTAGGCGAGTGCATAATATTACTTAATAAAGTTATAATCCGCTACGTCGTTAAGTAAGTAGTTAGAAAGATGCTCCTTCGTATCTATAACGATAGTTCCTTAAATAGCGATAGCTAGGTAACTACGTACTAGAACTCGAGTAGGCGAGTTCTATCGCCTAGGCTATCCTTTTGTCCTAGGCGGTAAGGCTAACTCTCTAAGGGATAAAGGGGGGCTTAAGGTCGAGTCTTCCTATAGCCCTTACCTTTTCCTACTTTATCGTTAAGGCCGATATGTCGGAAGTTTACGTCGCCTCTACCCTAAGTCCGTTTTAGATAATTAGGTACTATATAGCCGGGTTCGTCGTATACATAGTAGATAACCCCTTCTAGCTTACCTCTACTACCCTAGTAGCCGCCTTAGTAACCGCCTCGTCCGCCTTAGCTAAACGAGCCGCGGCCTCTACTACTAGCGTAGCCGCCTTAGGAAGGTTATTCCTATTATAGCCGTTTTACCTCTAGTTTACGGCCGTACGAAGACCTTTCCTTATTACTATAGGACTTAGTCTTACGGATAGTGTTATTCTTAATAGTAGTTACCGCTAAGATAAGTTCCTCCCGTGTTTTAGGTACGTCGCGTACCTAGACTAGAGTAGAACGGAGGGAAGGGCGTAGCTTTACTAGTAAGTGTTAGACCCGTTATTCCTCTATATAGGGTATTATTTAAGCTTCTAGGCCCGTAAGGTACGCTTTAAAGTCTACTACCTTCTAGGACTCTCCCTACCTTGCTTAGTCGTACTAAACTATAATAGCTATGCCGCGGTTAACCGGATCCTTAATAGTATCGAAGGCGAACTTTCTAAAGCCTTTAAAGGTTAGGCCCTAAGCCGTTCCGAGGGGGTATCTCTACTACTAGCGATCGGTAATAGTAGACGATAGGAACTGCACTACGTAGAGGATACGCCTCTCCTCTATATTAAAGGCGTACGCGTTAATCTAGAAGATAATATCTAGTTAACATAGGAAGTAAGTTACTTCCTTAATGTTCCTAGCCTTATACTATTCTAGGTCCTTTATCTTTACGCTCTAGGGTCTTTTAATACGCATAGTTAGACGGGTTTAAGAAGACGCTCTAGAGTAGCTATCGTTAGTCTCTATCGTAGGAGTAGAGGCCTCGTAGCGCGTACGTTAAGCCTAGGTAGCGGCTACTTTTGCTTTAGCGTAAAGGCGCTATTATTTCTCTAGCTCGTTCGCCTCTTATAGCGCTCTAATATACTCCTATAGTTACGCTAGTGTCTCTTACGCCGGAGGGAGCTCCTCCTCTACGACCCTATCGAGGTCGTAGAGCTCTTTATTCTTAAAAGGTTCCTCCCCCGTATAGGTATCGTTCTACGCTATATTAGAAGGCATTATAGGTTATTACTAGGGTAGAACAATTAGAATTGTAAGGGTGTAGAATAACAACGTATAATGCGCTTTAATATAGTAGTAAGACTAATTATTAACCTTCTATACGATAGGTCTTAGCTTTATAGATATACGTAGCTAGAACGGAATAATAAAGTCCTAATAACGGGCCTCCTAGGGATCCCCCTAGGAGCGCCCTATTATACTAACCTTTAGTAACTTAGCTAATAGCAAGAAGGAGGCTAAGGCCTATTACCCCCTTATTGCTAACCGAGTAATATTTAATGAAAAGGTATAGGTAAGCGAGAGAACTCTACTTAAATAGGTTAACTCCTACTAGCGCTTCTCGTTCGCTAAGGGCTTATTAATCGACGAGCCTCGCCTCTTATTACTTAATATGCTCGCTACGTAGAAGATTAATGCAGTTAAGGCCGCCTTTGCTTCTTAGAAGACTATCTGTTCATTTGTCCTACCTAGCTATACCGGCTACGTATAGGTACTTAATGTATCTATTAACAAGCTTTTTAAGGACTAGATTAGACATTTAGCTAATATTTACTTTACTAACCATCTAGAGGACTAGGATACTACTGTATTAAAGCGTAGGGTCCTTATTACCTATTAGGTTGCCTAGGCATATACCTAGATTTACGACACGCATAAGGACTTAATTATTAAAACCTTCTAGTAGGTTAGCCTTGCCCTTCCTATTAATGAATCTTAGGATAACCTCCTTAAGGTTAAGGACCTGCCTAACCTTAATATCGGTAACTAGCGACGTCGTAATAAGGACGGTAGTCTCTACGAGCCCGGGCAGCCTAAGAACTACTTTAATCCTAAGGATGCTTCTTAGTAAATTAAGCTCGAGGGCGACGACGACGACACTTAGTATACTATCTACGCTATAGACCCTACTCTAGCATCGTAGGAACTAATTATTATTAACGACGACGAGCTACCGGAGCTCGATATAGACGACTTTAAAAACGACGATTAGGACGTAGATTACGAAGTCGACATAGATTATATTAGCAGTAACCCTATGCCTCTTAGAGAGCTTTAAACTACTTAATCTAAGAGCTCTAAAACGCTTAAATTAGCAATAAAAATCGAGACCTAATGATAGTTGTGTGTTTGCCTTGTTTGCTCTAATATCTTAATACTTTCCTCCTTTTCCACCTGTGCGCACGCTAAGACTCGCCTATACCGCTTACATTAGCAGCTATTGCGAGGGGGGGCCCTTGTTCGAGGTAAATAACCGTGTATTGGAGCTCGAGCTAACCCCTGCCGCTATAACCGAGGGGCCCTTGCCGCGAGGGGGGCCCTTAAAAACGAAATTTTACGGTACTCCCTCCCAAAACAACGTCAGCGAAAACATCGTCATCCCCAGCCACCAACTACAACTACCAATGTTCCGTATACACGAGCGAAAAGCAAAACAATATTCCGACACGGTGAATTGAATTCATCGCGTATTATTGAGATAATCGTCACCGATAGAAAGTGTATAATCCATGGCATGGCTGGATGGAAGTTTGGGCGACACATATCAAGGCACATTGCTTCCAACATGGTCGGCGTCGTAAATAATTGTATAAAACAGTTTTTCGGCAAACAAATGTTAGACAGGAATATTCGATTACGTCACACAATCAGATATTCTTTCGTGTTGAGACAGGGTGGGAAAGCAGTGCACCGAGCTGCATCATGTGGCAGATTGAATGCGTGAAACCAAGAAATGCGATGTACCACAATGTGTCGACCTGTCACTCCGAACGGATACATCCAAGTATGTAACAAAGTACTGATATCTGACCCATATGCAGTTTCAAGACAGAAGTCATCAACGTGGACAGATATCTAAAGATAATGCTCGAAATTGATTGTGAATGGTATGACCCTGGCCTTTAGATATACATCACGATTGAATATTTCCTCGATGCCCACCATATGCAGAGGCGTCCAGGTTCGAGGTCACTAGGAACGTTGTTTGAGTACAATAAATAGACTGGTATGGACAGGCATGCTGTATAAGCACCTTCTTCGAACTGGACACCATGTTCTGTGTGCGTTCCCACCCTCATCTCCCCACCATCTATCCCAGATCAATGACACCGTATGCCGAACCACTCTATGGTTGTTCTACCCACCCAAAACTCCGAATCATAATCATCCCTCTTTCTCAAATATCCCTACAAGAATGCGCACCATCCAATATACATCTGGCACAAGTTCCACGGATCGGTAGCCTGTCCAATCAGCGCATTGACATGTCCTTCTACACTCAACGGCACAGTTTCTCCTCTGAGGAATCCCTTGAGCTTTTGGCTGATCGATTCAAGGACTTCCTGTGGTGTGTCGGGTACACCGGGTGTCGTTCTTTTCTTCTTGCCGATAAAGTCAGTGGTAGGGTCGTGCAAGAATGTCTCGAGAATGTTCATCAAAGTGTCCTGATGTTGTCGGAGCAAGCCCAGTGTCAACTCAGCCGACTTGCGGAATGGACCTTCGTATCCATAGGCTCCCATTGCAGCTATCATATTGTGTGTCAGACGGAATGGTACGAGTTCCGGCTTTTCGAAAGTGAGACCCTTGTCGAAGAGACAGTTAAAGTCGACGTGGAAGACGCCGCCAGTATCTTCTTGGAGCAGAATGTTCTCTCCGTGTCGGTCGCCGAGTCCCAGTACGTGTCCAACCATGGACATCACTGCTGCCGAGCGTGCGTACCTCAGACGAGCTGCAAACCATGAGTCTGGCTCAGGGAACATCTCAGCGAACCATTCGTGCAGGATCGATGGGAACACCTTCAACACCTTCTCGTTGAAGATATCGACGTTTGCTGGACTCGCGCTTGCCTCACTAAGGAAAACTCGGAGTTCGTTGTAGTTGGGTTGAACGCCTTTTCGCTGGTAAAGCTTGAGGAGGATATCGCGCAAAGGCTTGATGCCTTCTACCCACTCAATGGTACCTGACTCTTCACTCAAGGGCGTCACACCATAAGTCTTGATATACAGACGTCGCTTGCTGGACTCGGTGTCTCGTCTAAGAGCTCTATTGATCATCGTGTTGAATTCCATGAGACGCTGATCCTTTCTGAGATCATCTTTCGGCTTGCACAACAGTCCATATTGTTTGCCATCGGAACCTCTCACTGTCAGTTTGCGTGGCCGTTGCAACGAGTTGAGCACCAATACTTCATCACTGAAGTTTTGTATAGTGATGCGCTCCTGTGCAAACGCCACAAACTTCCGGATATGGAAGGCGTCTTGCACAACCGGAGCGTTGGCTGTCAAGGTTGACTCTAGAGGTATGACAAGAGGATTAGGTGCCAACTTGTGGTTGAAATTCAGATCCTTCGACAGACTGACGTTGGCTGATCGCGTTTCGATGTGGATCTCACAGGCCTGTAGCAGACCGTCCGACAACTTCTGACCATGAGTGATCATTACGCGCAAGTCCAAGCTAGCAGATTCGTTCTTGGGCCGAGTCTTCGGGTCTTTAAGCTTGTTGATGATGGCCACACCACGACTTGCTCTGTCTGGCACAGAAGCCTTGCATACCGCTAGCAAGAACCAGAGCGCTTGACTGGGATGTGACGAGACGATCTTTGAGATGATCATTTGCAAGATCTCATAGACTTTTGGGTTCGGATGAGTGATGCGTGAAATCATCTGAGGAAGAGCGTTGTAGAAGATGTAGGGAGGAATTCGGTCAAAGTACTTCCTCATCTGCTTGTGAATCAGATCAAGGAAGTGTGAGCGTTTGGCCGTCACCTCAGCCTGTGCGTCGTTTCTGGTTCTTTGCATGCACTCCATACCAAGATCCAGCCAGAGTGTGATGATCTTTGGAATTGTTTGGTACCAGTACTTGGATCCAAACGGTACCGATCGCAAGTAGTTCTCGATGACGAGCTTGGTCAATTCACCCGTGATGTAATTTTCTGGCTGCTTGGATATGGGGAGAATTTTCGCAGCGTCCAAAAGCATGTTATAATGCTTTCCGAGATAGTAGTGTCCCTTCTCCCATCTCGAGTGGTGTCTAGCCGCATATTGATACTTGCTTGCGATCTTCGTTGCTTGTGTTTGTCCAGAGGCGTCCAGCCATTTCGCGAGCAGCAAATGTGCCCTAGCAGAAAGCATGTTCTGTTTCTGCTGTGCTTCTTCGGGATTGCTAGTATCTACCATTCTTTGGTCGTAAGTTGCGAATGTGTTAGATGCAATAGCGCCCTCGAGACTCTGGATAGCTTGTCTGTGTTGATCGTCCTTCCAGAGAAGTCTGGCGTGTTCAATCTTAGCTGCATCGTCTCCACAGCTGAAAGCGTTGAGTACAGCATAGTGAGCGATGCTCGATACATTTGTCTTTCGAGCAAGACGAGCTGTCGTCAGCCATGAAGTACCGATACTAACATCCGAGAAATCGACACTGGACAGCCGCATGACAGCACGTCGAATTCCAAGCAAGTACTGCTTGTCTGTGATGTATGCTCCCACCACAGCCAAGCGCTTGTCCATGACCCCAAGGATTGATGCAGAGGGTGAATCCTGAGTGCTGGGAACATCGAGCACTCCACTGAGAGCTCCGATCTCATACACAATATGGAGCTTGAGAAGAACGTCGTGGCAAGCCTGGAGCGAACTTCCAGAGACCGAAGTAATGCCTTTGACCACAATGTTACGGAGTTTGTTGATCATAATTGATGTCGAGTCTTGGTCCTTCTCTTGCATGGCGAGGAGCACTTTGCCAACACCGACATTGAAGTCATTTTGGTTTTCCTCTGGCAGACCAGATAGAGTCTCCTTGAGAGTGTCAAACCTTTCAGTGATCCAGCATGCCTCGGTCATGTAAGACAAGAGTGGACTCTTTTCACCAGCATTAGAATTGCCTTTGTAGTAGGATGCATACCGCAAGACTTGATCATACTGGCCAGACTCTCGTAGGCAGCTCAGGAGGTCGATTTGACGATTTGTATTCGAGGGTGACTTGATCAGCTCAAGTTCGTACCAACTTTGTGCCGCTGACCATCTGCCAGTCCTCTGATGTTGGAAAGCTTGTTGTTCAGGACTGAGGATGTTGAGGTGTGCCGAGATGCCGTCGAGACCGTCAGGCTCATCGATTTGAGAGTAGATGGAGTGCAATCGTTGAAACATAGCATCGTGCTCTTTGGCATCTTGGTTTCCTTGCCTCTGAGACTGGTCTCGGATATAGCTCTCCCAATGGAACAAAGCACGTGCATATGAGCCGCACTCCATGGCGCGTTGAGCGATAATGTCTGCAGGTATAGACCTTATCACACTCTCAACACTTTCGATCTGGCCCTTGTCTTTAGCCTCTTCGACTTCTGAGAGGGCATGGCCAGCCCGCATAGCTGCAGTTCGGTGCGCAGCCATGGTTCGCTTCTTTTCCTGTAGCCACTTTGACATATAGTCCAGAACAGTGAAAACATTTTCGCTGCATTGTCGAAGAGCCTCTCGCTCGGACTCGACAAGTGATTCAGACGACAGGACTGTCAACATCTCAATTCCAACGTCTTTGGCCTCCTGTACCGTACCACCAAGGACGATGTTGAGTGCGACGTAAGGTAGTAGGAAGCTGGCAATCGAGATATCATGTCGAGTGATGATTCGGGCTAAAATAGGAAACACCATCTCTGCATTGTCACCTTTGCCCCTCCACAACATGTCGTATGCCCATTCGCGAAGCCATGTGCTGTAGCGTTTTCCAACGGCAAACACTGGGTAATTTCGCTTCCCGGGTTGAACAGACGAGTTGCTATTGAGCAGATATCTTGAGCTCAAGAATGGCGTGAGGGTGTTCCGGACGCTTTCTGTCATCTCAGTCCAGCGATTGTATGCGGGACCAGCTTGTGATGGTCTCAGACGCGCCGCTGCAGCTTCATTGAAACCACAGAAGCGGACCAGCTCTTGCATAACATAAGCCAGAAAGCCCTGATCTCGGGCGTTGGTGGAAGACTTGAACGCTGGAACCAGGACGTCTTCGAGCATAATAGCAACCCAGTTGATAACCTCGGATGCTTTTTCGAAGTTCGAAAGCACAAGCACTTGTCGCTTGCTACTAATCATGTCGATGCGGTTTGGATCCAGACAGCCGATAATTCCAATGCATTGTGCGCTGAGATCAACAACAGCTGAATCAGTATTGGCGTACTTCGTACATACGTCTAAAAGAGCACGCATGATATCTGCTATCGCAGTCTTGGGTTGTTCGCTGACAGCTGCCTCGTGGATGAAGCCTTGGTTCTCGCCGAGCCAGGGAACCAGTTCGCGGAGTCCTTGAGTGACAATAGCGACATTCTCATCGTGCAGTCGCTTGGCAAATGCGCGAAGATGCACTTCTGGACGCTCGTCCTTCTTGAGCCGCTGAATTTCACCACCAATCTTGGACATCAACGGGATTGAAGCTAAGGATGGTATAGTCATAAGCTTCTCTCGAATCACGTTGCTGTGAGTCTTGAGAATTTCGCTTATGGTGTCATGAGTCTTCATCTGTAGAGTTGACGAAAGATCGTTCCAATGTTGAGCAACAAGTGCAAAGGTGTGATCAACCATGTCAGCAACATCATCACCCTCTAGAACGTTGACCATAGTAAGCCAGGCAGACAGTGCCGAATCTTGAAGCTTGGGCTGGTCAATAGCGCTTTGGAGGCATGCCCTTATCTGCATATTTGTGAGCTGCAGATCGATAATGTGCGAAATTGTCTGACCGTACCTGAGGAAGTGCCACGCTGACTTTGCTCTTAGCAAGTATGATCATTTGTTCTATCGCTTTGACACAGCGGAGCTTCTCGGACGAAGATAGCGATAAGGCGTTGTCGATGGAGTTGGAAAACTCGGTCATTATTCCTAAGACATGGGCCTCGAAGAAACTGACAACCATGCGACTAGTTTTCGCGTTGGGCTTGGAATGGCTTGGTTTTCCTTCGACCAACATGGCAAAGATCTGGATTGCCTGCTGTGCCTAGACATCTTTAGCGACTGTGCGAGGTTGTTGAGACGGAGGACTCACCTTTGATGCATTTGACTCGTCTTCATCTCCAGCAGCTTTGAGCATCTCGCATGCGATCAAAACAGGATTCGATCTGACCAGACTTCCTAGATCGCTACTCTGAAATCCAGGAGCCACCTCAGCGAGACATCTGGTCGCATTGCCTTCCACATCGCTGGATGGTTGGAAAAGCAATGTAGATATTACAGCTGCAAGATTAGCTGGCGGCTGAAGACACATATCTTGTATGTTGGTCTCTGCACTACGAGCCGAAGCAATTCGCTGTAGAATATCCTTCTTCCTTGTCAAGACGAGAAAAGGTACAGTGTCTCTTTGTGTCAGTAGCAGAAAGTGGCTCACGCTCATACCTAGAAACTCGGCAAGCTGTTGCGCTTTCTGAGGTTTAGTGGTAAGATCTTGGACGACTGCGACGGCAATGCTGCGATAGAAAGGCTTGAGCAGAGTCTGTGGAGAAAGTGACAGGGTTTCAGCGATATCTTCCAACTCGCTGTATGCAACAGAGCAAACCAGGGAATTCGGATGACCCAAGTAATCGACCAGCCTGAGTAATGCCAGATTGAGTTCCTTTTCTCCGCATACCACTGCTACTCTGCCCCAAGCTAGGATTAGAGTCTCATGCTGACCAACAATGTCTTTCGTTGACAGAGCTCTCAGAAAGTTGAGGGCAAGCTGTCGGTTCTTATTACGGAGATCGACGGGCAATCCCTCGCGGAGAAACGCAGCTAACGTTCGACCTGCGGCGATCCGTAGTTCCCTTGAAGAACTGTGTAAGTATTTCAAGCACCATTCGGCCAAAAACGAATTGCCAAGATCAAGGTAGGTGGGATCTTTATTGTGCAGCACGAGTGACCGGATTGCTAGGATGGCAAGCACTCTATCCCTGTTAGATAGCTGAAGATCTTGACTTTCAAAAAGTTCTGTGAGCAACAAGAACATCTCGGTCCAGTCCTCGGATCTATCGTTCTCTTCCCAGGTGTTTTTGGCAGGTTCTTGGCGTAGACGACGATCGCCATCGCACACCGAACACCTTCCGTTGTGCATGTTGTTCGTAGCAGCACAAGCGCAGGACCCTATCATTCGCCAAAATTTGCTTCGTTGCTCTTCGGGCATGGACGCATAGCATGTTCTGCTCGAAGTCAGTTCCTTGTAGTTGCAGTGTCTTGGGGCGAACTTACACAGCGTCATGTTTCTGGCCACCTGGAGTTGTATCGCTCTCTCTGCCCAGAAGAATGGCAACTCTTCGTTTGAGAGTCTGATAAAGGTCTTCGAATTGGCCGTTTGACATGTGATCAGGCTTGGAAGCGCTCACTAAACCTACGCGCAGAGACCTGGACGAAGGGGCTGGTTGCGAAAATGTCGCTTCATTGGAAGGCAGAGGAGCATCGTCTCTCATTACTGTATCAGCTTGGTCTGCAGAGCCATTCTGTCCAAAGACTTGTCCCTTGGTATCGTGTCTCGACAAATACTTCTCGAGTACTTGCCGCAAAGACTCAGTGGCGGTCTCGAATTTCGACGTGTCGAGAGCAAAAACCCTAATGGAGGGAAGCAGGAACTCCTCGATTATGTACGCATAATCTGAGTTAAGGCGATCGACCAAGAGTTCGAGAGTTGACGCAAGTTCTCGCTGTAGTTCGTTGTCCAGCGGTGATTTGCCTTCGTAAACAATGAGTTTTGAACAAAATTCGCAAAGATTACCGAGCAAATAAGAGATGCGGCTTCGGGGGCTCGCATCAAACGAGCCGTTCAAACAGATATTATGAAGACGCATGATTTGCAGGGCAAACAAAGAAAAGAAAGAATGTTGGTCGAGCCAGGACTTATGCTGAAATAGAATGCGACTCAAGCAGCCGACCGAGTCGAACAGCCATTTGTGCAGCGGCACGGTCGAGGTCTGAAATTGACTGAGCGCTGCTCTTGTCGAGGCAATGTCTCTTAAGGTGGAGACGAGCAGCAGCTGTATTCTGATGGCTGATAGAGCATCATTGGTAATTATTTGATGGCCCAGCAATAGAGCGGATTCGTCTTCTGTTGCGGGCCATGCGTTCGATGTGCTCCTGGCGGGTGGGAGCAATACACCTGGTACTTGTGGCGAAGACTTGGAGAAAATGCGATTATCTTGAAGCAGTAAGAATACGTCAGTAACACAATCGCGAAGCATGTGAAGAACTGCTTTCGCGTGTGGCCACAGATCCAAGGTCTTCGACAAAGCCAAGACTAATGAGGACAAAAGGGAAGCCAAAGAAGCTTGCAGTTGGTCGCCTTTGGAATGCTTCGAAATCATGAGCAGCTTGGGGAAGAGCCAAAGCAAGAGATGTGGATGTTGCTCCAGGTTCGGTTGTGGACCTCCCTGGAACAGGATCTCGGGTTGTCTCTGTATGGTGGATTGGATGACAGCAAGACTGTCGACTGCCTGAGGCAGCAGAAATCCCCATTGAGGAAAAGGATTGTCTTGAAACAGGACATCCAGACCTGCCTCGACAACAACCTTGATCAATTTATGGTTGACTTCGACATCAGTTTCGGGGACTGAGGTCTTGTTCAACAACTCCTGGAGAAGTTGGCGAAATGGGACGGTGGTATCTGGCTGATGGACACCACGAGCAGTCTCGACATGGTTCCTCACAAGCTGAGCGGCAAGCGTAGAAGGTGGTGGAAGATTTGCATCAGTCAAGTCATCGCCACCAAAGACAGCACTGCGACTATGGGTGTGGGCGAGAAGCCTGCCGACCATCTTGCAAGTCGTGATCAAGAGGCGGCCGCAGAAGCAGCAGATGGCTCATCTGGTAAGTGTTTGACGGGGGCAAGTTTGCAGGTTGGAAACATTTCGGCAGGAAGACGCGACCAACGGGCATTCAGAAGGCACGCCGTCACGTGCCCTAAATTGACCCAATTCTCGGAGCAAGGAAGCCTACGAGCGAGGGAGCTGCATGGTCAGCAACCAAATAATCGCCGCTTTTATTGACATCGACCGTCTTCGCTGAAACACATAATCAAAACCAACATTGCGCATCCGGACACACACGCCACGAACAAGCGCACAAGATGGCCGTCTTCCCAGCCAAACGTTTCCGCTCGAGCTCGTACAATGGCACCATGCCCGCCAGATACCGTGCGCTTCTCGCAAAGCACCCTTTCGCCCTCTTCGGTCTTCCCTTCATTGCGACAATGGTCCTGGGCTCTTTCTTCTTGACCCCCGCTACCGCCATCCGATACGAAAAGCACGATCGCAAGGTCAAGCAGTTGACTAAAGAAGAAGAGCTTGGTATCGGAAAGGACAGACGAAGAATAGATCTGAAAGAAGAATACTATGTTCGTACATCCAAAGTGAGCACATGTTTGCTAGACACTGACCCGGAGTACAGAAACTCGCGGCAAAAGATCTCGACAGCTGGGAGCAGAAGAGAGTCAAGAGACTACCCGGCGAGCACGATGGTATCCTCTAGGCTAGCATCCCCCCACCGCTCTCTTATATTTTGCTCTTTCACAGGGTTTGGCGCATCATTATCTCGGGTTATTAGCAAGGCGTTGGTTTGGTGAAACAAAATATGGCATACTCAGTACAGGAGAAACTCCAAATTTGACGACACGCATTGATCGGTTCTGGACCATCGCTCTCCACTTCATCAATGGCACATGTTCAGATCACAAGCACTTTGTACCTCTGCATATCGCTGGCTCATTTGTGCTCGTTACTTTCATCCATCGTTGACCGCCTTTGTCTTTGTTCTATCGTGACCAGAAGCCGAGGCATGGTGTGGAGATAATGACGACGTCATTCTGTTGACCTTCGATACCTTGTCCATCTCGCCTCTTGTCTAACCAGCTTCTTGCGCGTTTACCTTGGACTACCACTTTCAAATCGCTCAACATGGACAACTCAACGTATGGTCTGATCAAATTTTTGTTCCCACGTCTTCCATCGTTGACGAAGACGGCCCTATCACACTCCCTCTCGCTGTCTCCAACATCTTCGAAATGGGACCTCAGGACTGAAATGACAGTTGCATTTTTGCGATCTCTTATGAATGGTGGCCCTTCTCCAGTTGGACAGACTCAAGCTCATACTTTGAACGATCCAGGAGCCAAGGGCAAGGTCTGGACTGCGAAAGTCACTATCCCGGCTCCCGAAGATGAAAGCATTAGAGATGCGACTTTCACTGCTATCGCCGACCTTGGAGATGGCAGCGAAACATACATAAAGCCAGGACTTTCCGACGTCGATGCTGAATGGACGGGCTTTAGACCAGGAGCCGGATCAGACGAGCCTCTGCCAAATATCTCCGAGCAGGAGAAATATCAAAACCTCATGAAAGAACCCTCCAAATCGAGCAAGACGACAATTCTGTATCTTCATGGAGGAGCGTACTATCTCTGCGGTTTTGGTACGCATAGACTGCAAGTGTCGAAGCTGGCCAAGGCTTGCAATGGAAGAGCCTTCAACGTTGCCTATCGTCTTGCACCTCAGGCTGCTTTCCCTTCGCAATTGCTGGATGCGCTGAACGCGTATCTGTATATGTTGTACCCACCTCCTGGTTCTCTTCACGAACCAGTGTCAGCCAGTGATATTGTTTTCGCTGGCGACTCGGCAGGCGGCAACTTGGTTTTCGCACTTCTCCAACTCTTGCTCCAACTCCATCGCACGAAGCTATCAGACGCAAAGAACCCAACTGTCCGCTATCACGGAAAGACAGTCGAAGTGCCTCTTCCAGCAGGAGCATCGGCTAACTCTGGCTGGTTTGATATCACCAGGTCGATGCCTTCATTGGTCAACAACGCAAAGTTCGATTACCTACCACCGGCAGACCATGACGATGCTCTGGGAAGATTCCCCAAGGACAATGTCTGGCCAACGACACCACCGAGAGGTGACTTGTTCTGTGACCTCAGCATGTTGTGTCACCCTCTTGTATCTCCGCTCGCTGCCAAAGACTGGTCCGGCGCACCACCACTCTGGATAGAAACGGGAGAAGAACTTCTTACAGATGAAGATCTGGTGGTGGCTGTCAGAGCATCCACTCAGGGCGTCAAGGTACACTTTGAGCAGTATGAGGCAATGCCTCATTGTTTTGCTATGCTCTTGCCCACGCTTGCCACTAGCAAGAGATGTATGGAATCGTGGGGCAATTTCTGCAGGAATTGTACTGAGGGAAGTGTAGAGACGAGTGGTACATGGATTGCGGCAAAGACAGGTGTCGAGAAAGAGGTAGATGTGACAAAGGTCACGCCTTTGACTGTCGAAGACGCCCTCGAAAGGATGAGAGATGCTCAGAGGAGAAGGTTCGCTGGCTACGAGAAAGAGGGCAAAGCAATGCCGAACCCTAGCTTGTAGGCTTCAAGAGTCGAAGCGAGCAATGTTTGGAGTCGAACATCATCAGAGGCGCTTAGAAAGGGATACTTTCAGACTAGATTTTGCAGACTCGATATCGCATATACATAATAATGCTCTTGACACTTCTTTTCAACTTTAATATCCGAGACCGTTTCCGATGGCTTCGGATGACGGCAGGTCACTTCCGAGCCCCTCTCCAGCCATGACGAAGTGACCCGCCAGAGCACCTTCATCATCTTCAGTTTAGACTGCATTCTATTCATTCCCGATTGCAATTCCAAAGCTGTATTCAGGTTCCAGATCATCTTCCCTCCCACGTCTACCACCAGCTCAACTCTCTTTCGAAAATGCCGTTCGCAAAGGTCAACTACAAGCAAATTTACTACAAGGATTGGTCGCCAAAAGATGGTTCCACTCCTCGAGCAACACTTGTCATGGTAATTCCAGCAAAATAACACTCAGGTGCATCTGCTAAAACAGAAACAGAGCCATGGCTTGGGCTCAAGTAACAACTACTACACCTCAGTGGTACCCTTCTTGACCGAGCAGGGTTACCGCTGTGTCTGTTTCGACATGACAGGATCTGGTCGCTCACCTTACACTCATGTCGAGCAAAGCATTCACACCCTGGCAGGAGATGTGGTTACTCTCATGGATGTCTTATCAATCGACAAAGCAGTGTTCGTCGGACATAGCATGTCAGGAGTGGTCGGTCCTGAGCTAGCTGCTGAATGGCCCGACCGTGTTCGAGGACTCATCTTAGTTGGCCCTGTGTGGCCAAATCCGGAAGTCGCGCCCGTCTTTGAAGACCGCATCAACAAGGTTGCAGAGAAGGGTATGGAAGTCATGGCAGACACTGTGCCATATGCTGCTGTTGGTTCTAAAGCGACTTCCCTACACCACGCTTTCATCCGCGAACTTCTGTCTGGAATGACACCTGCTGGATATATCAGTCTTTGCAGAGTTATTGCCAACGCGTACAAGTCACCACCGAAGTATGAGAAGGTCTCTTGCGCTACTCTTATCATTGCGGGAGAGGAGGATAAGAGTGCTCCTTTGTCCGGCTGCAAGAAGATCATTGAAGCACTTGGCTCGGAGAAGAAGGATATGGTTGTGATGGACAAATGTGGCCACTGGCACTGTATTGAAGGTCCAGAGGAAGTCGGAAAGTTGTCACTGGATTTCTTGAAGCAGATTTCATAAAACAGGAATCGATTCATCGATTAATCCGACAAGATTGCTCGCGATCTTTGACACATGATCTGTAGCTCGACAAGCATATGTGTTGGAGCAACCGATATCGCTGAATGATGCTGGAGAGAAAATTCTGCAGGTACCCGCTTGGTTGAACTACATTGCATAAGTGGTCCGCAAAGCGTGTGTCTGGGTTCCTGAAAACGTAGAGTGTTACAGAAGTAACGAAATTCGGAAAGCCATCATGGTAGAAATGAGAAGAGATAGATCTGATATGATTAGATATCCTACCGTCCGATTATCTTGATCCTACTAACAATTGTTGAGGGAAAAGGGGGTCCTTAAAGGTGCAAGGCGGTGAGAGGTTCAGAACGTGCCCGTCGTCTTATCCGACGTCCAAGTTTCAACAGTCCGAATCCGGTAGTCGCTCTGCCACGTTCTATCTTGATATTCAGACATCCTCGAGGACGAATGATGTACTGTAATTCAGCGACGAAGGATTTGACAGTGTGACATGCACTATGTCGGGTCCCAATCACCGGATAGACCTTGGTTGAGGCTAGAAAAGATCGTACGAGTGTTTCAACATGAAGCAGGATCTTGGCGACAGGCGTTGGATAAGAGCTTGATGGAAGCCCCTGGGCCCTGGGTCTGGGATGGGCTGATTTCCCAAAGACAATTAAAGTGGGAAGAGTATAATTTGACACGCGCGCCGTCCTTGCAACAATCTCGACGTCCATCTTCCTGCCTCTTTCCTTCAATCCAACGCTGCTGTTTCTTTGTTGAGCTTGTTGCTTCGTTGTTTCTTGCTAATATTGTTCTGATACCCTTTTCTACCACACCTTCAATCTTTCAATCTACCCGCCACAATGTCTGAACGCCCCGAGAACATTGGTATCAAGGCCATTGAGCTTTACTTCCCCAGCCAGGTATGCAGCAACAGCTTTCTTCTACTGCATTGCAGTCGCTAACCAGCCAATCTGTAGTGTGTTGATCAGTCTGAACTCGAGAAGTTCGATGGAGTTAGCGCTGGAAAGTACACCATTGGTCTCGGCCAGACCAGAATGAGCTTCTGCGACGACAGAGAGGGTGAGTTTGCGACCGGCACGCATGTTTTTGGACTCTAAGAAAGCTAACGAGAACTGCAGACATCTACTCCCTCGCCCTGACCGCCGTCTCTTCGCTCCTCCGCAAGTACAAGATCGACCCCAAGGACATTGGTCGTCTCGAAGTCGGTACCGAGACCATCCTCGACAAGTCCAAGTCAGTCAAGTCTGTCTTGATGCAGCTTTTCAAAGAGTCGGGTAACACCAATGTTGAGGGTGTCGACACCGTCAACGCTTGCTACGGTGGCACCAACGCACTTTTCAACGCCATTAACTGGGTTGAGTCCTCGGCTTGGGACGGTCGCCTCGCCATTGTCGTGGCTGGTGACATTGCTCTTTACAAGAAGGGTGCCGCCAGACCCACTGGTGGTGCTGGCTGCGTTGCCATGCTGGTTGGCCCTGACGCTCCCCTGGCTTTCGAGCCCGGCCACAGAGGCAGCTACATCACTCACGCCTACGACTTCTACAAGCCCGACCTGACCAGCGAGTACCCCATCGTTGACGGCCAATTCTCCATCAAGTGCTACACCCAGGCCGTTGACGCCTGCTACGAGGCCTACAACACCCGTGAGGCCCAGCTCAAGTCAAAGGCCAACGGTGCTGGCAACGGCAACGGTGTCCACGCTGAGCCCGAGACTCCTCTTGACCGCTTCGACCACATGTGCTTCCACGCCCCTACCTGCAAGCTGGTCTCCAAGTCGTACGCCCGTATGCTCTACAACGACTACAAGCTGAACCCCGAGAACCCCGTCTTCGCCGAGGTCCCCGCCGAGATCAAGGACATGGACCTTGAGAAGTCATACAGCGACAAGACTGTCGAGAAGACCTTCATGGCCCTCTCCAAGAAGCGTTTTGCTGCTCGTGTCCAGCCCTCAATCCAGGTCCCCACCATGTGTGGTAACATGTACTGTGGATCCGTCTACGGCTCTCTCTGCGCTCTTCTCTCCAACGTCTCATCGCAGGACCTCCAGGGCAAGCGTGTCGGTATCTTCTCATACGGATCTGGTCTCGCCTCATCCTTCTTCTCTTTCCGAGTCAAGGGCAGCACCGAGGAGATGCACAAGCAGATTGACCTCCAGAACAGACTCGACTCGCGCAGAGTTGTTGCCCCTGAGGTCTACGATGAGATGTGCAACCTCCGTGAGCGCGCACACTTGAAGAAGGACTACTCGCCTGCAGGCAATCCCGAGACCCTCTTCCCCGGCACATACTACCTGACAAAGGTCGACGACCTGTTCAGAAGAGAGTACGCCATCAAGCAGTAAATGTTTTGATTACTACAGATTGGTGGGGAGAGCATATGATGGCATCGTGGTGGAGACCAGACGTTGGCACAGACGACAGAGCGAACCCGAAAGCCGCCTGTCTTTGTGTTGGCAGAATGCTTCATCGCTCGTGTCTCGGCTCTCGAATTCTTTTTTAATTTCTTCTTCTTTTCTCGAATCACAGATGGAATAGCGGCGGCATACGACTTGTAGTGTACTTTGAAACGTCTTGAAGCCTCGATAGTGAGAGGCCGGACGATAACGAATATGAAAAGCATGCAAATATCAAAAAACTTCAACATCCTTCACGTGTACTGAATCTTTCACCTTCAGCCAACTCCAGCGATCACGCCGGGTGTTATCCGGGCTGCAGAAATGCACAAATGTTTTTGAAATCGGTACGATCGTCCGGAGAGCAGACTTGATTGTTACGTTGCCTCTAACGAGACAGAAATCTTGCAATATTACTGCTGTACGCGTGATAGAGTTTAGCACATGGGGATGATGGAAATGCCAACCAAAACTTGAATGGTGCCAAAAAGTGAGAATTGATTGCCGATATCCAGGTGACGGCAGAGGCGGCTTGGGTCTTGGACCACCTGGTCCGAGTGGGTCCAGGAGACTTCGCTCGTCGCCAAGACGCGAAACAGACTGGCGTTTGCAGGCACGACAAGCCATCGCTCTTGCCTATTATCTTCTGCCTATCCAACACTCGCTACTCGAAAATCGCTCTATCTCATTCTCCGACCCTTTCTTCACCCGTCCGATACCCGAGCCGACAAATCGCGCTCGTTTTGCTGCCGAAACCATCTTCCGAGCCCAGGTGCCGGGCCCCGACGACCGACCACTCGACCGCGTCCCAACAGACGGCCACCGTACAATCGACACTTGTAAATCATGGCCGACTCTCGCGACAATGCCCGCAGGTCGACAGCCGACGTTTTCGACGACGAATTTGCCGTAGACGACTTTGACGGCGTGGCCGACGGTTTCGCTCCTGGCCGTGTCCAGACGGGCGACAGCCGCTGGTCAATCCATTCCGAGGATCCTTCTATTCGCAGCGTTCACGCCCACATGTCAGATGCCCCTCGTTTCTCCACTGGTCCCAGCAGGAATAGCATGCATAAACCGCGGGATACCCAGAATCCCTTCAGTAGCGCCGAGGACGAAGATGACGACAGCCACGACGAGCGTTCGGCACTTCAGCGCTCTCATAGCATACAATCCACCTCGACCGCCCAGTATGCCCCTGGCATTGCTCACAGGCTCAGCACCGCCTCATCAGCGAGGACCTTCGCCCGTACCGCAAGCCCTCTGCACGGTACAAGCGGTCCTAGCCACCCTTATTCGATGTACCCTCAGGATACCAATCTAGCCCGTACGCCATCTATCTCGACGACTACATCTACTATCCGTGCTGCTCAAACTAGCAATGTATCACACCAACGACCCACTCATCCTTACAGCATGTATCCCCAAAACGTTTCTGCACATGATGAGGAAGCCGATACTTCCGTGGCTCCGCCGAGCCATGCCCAGACAGTGATCCCTGTTGGCTTTCCAGGAAGAAACCAAGCCTTTGTACGAACGCGAGGACCAGAAGACGAAGAACAGGACATCATCGGCGTTGATGGCCATTCTGAACAACTTCCCCCGTATTCTGAATATCCCGAGGACGGTGTCCCGAAACCGATTGTCGCCCCAGCACAAGCTGCTACACCTCCTAGTACCACTCAGATCCATCTGCCTTTGATGCAACAACAACGCCAACCTCAAAGCATGTCGGATCAGGCCGATGCGCATGGCTTTGCCGAAATGCAGCAGCTAAACTCGATCGACTCAAACGACACTCCTTCAGAGGCCAAGAGTTGGAGCGAAAAATCGTGGAAAGAGAAACGCAAGACTCGTTTCTGTGGCATTCCCTTCTGGTGGATATTGCTGTCCCTCTGCGTGCTGGCATTCATTGCCATTGTTCTCGGTGCTGCAATTGGTGGTATCTTTGCCAGTGCTCGTAAAGAAGCCGAAAAGGCCAACAAGTAAGTCGTTATGGCTGCCCGTTCTCTCACTAGTCTCTAACATTGTACTCAGTCACCGTGGTCCTACGACTACTCTATTGGATGCATCGCCCATCCCAACCTCTTCCATTGGAGCACCACCACCAACTGGTGTCTATGCTCTGGACTTCGGCCCTCCAAGAGCTACTCAGTCGGCTTGTATCACCAACCAAAACTACTCTGCCGCTTGGGCTTGCAACATATATGGTACGCCGCAGATGGCCATCAACATCGGCTCCCCTCCAGATGGAAGTGACAGTGAGGGCGCCTGTCTATATGGTTTCAACAATGCTACGGGCATCAACTACGGCACACAACCTCCCAACACTCATTTCGCTCCTTTCATTTCAGTAGAAGACGACGACGAGCCCTACCGAGGACCTGCTTTCTATTTCCAAACATACTACGACAAGTTCGTCGTCGTTCCGGAGAGCTCTCTTCCTGCCAGTAACGCCGCCAGCCAGCAGAAGCGCTCCTACGTCAACTCCAATTGGTTCACTCAGCACCAAGTTCAGGCTGGAGATAAGCCATGGTTCTGCTGGTTCAACCAAACCTTCCTCGAAGGCTTTGTCTACGCCAACAACTACACGCTGCCGAGTGACTCAGCTTCTTCATCCTCAATGGCGTCGTCGTCATACTCCAAATCACCAAAAACATCGTCGGCTCCGTTGACCACTTCTACTATAATTGAAGTCTCTGGTCCTTCGACGACAGCCACCCTGACTTCTGCCTCTCAATCTACAGCTTATGCCCATCCAGTTTCCAACCTTTACACGCACACGTCGAATGGAAGACGAGCAAAGCGCAGTTGGCAGCTGGAGAAGCGTGGTTGGACGTTCGCTGAGTTATCTTCTTTCGGATATGTCGTCAAGATTGAAGAACGTCGTGCCCCGAATAGCCCAGAGCCATACTGCCAGCAGTTCCAAATATTGGATAATGGCATGGCGGGCGCTCTGCAGGACCCAAGCACTGGCCAGCAGATAACCATCACCCTTGAAGAAACGGATCCCGACCTCAGTGCTTACACACCAGAGACGACGGACGGATCTCCATCGGGATCTTCGAAGGTCAAGCGCGATCCTATCAATGGCGCGTGCCATTGTGAATGGTGGAGTGGATCTTCATCGAGCTATGGATCTTCATCGGACTATTAATCTTCTTTGTTACATTCTTCGTGTTTATGATTTTCTTCCCTTTTCTGGTAACCAGGGAGATATCTTGTTTCCTTTGTTCTATTCTGTTCTTTTCGCAAGGCGAGCCTAGACAGTGCAACGGCGTTAATTATTGTGACGAGGGTCAGATTGCGGATTGGTTTAGGGAGCGATTTTGATTTTGTCTTGTTCGGGAAAGTAAATGGAAGTGTTGGTGTTTTCGCTCAGGGAGGCGTGGTGTTGGTTTGGAGCGGTGTCTTGTCTTTTATACAGCAAAGTAGCCTGATAGTTTCTTCGTTTGAGTTAGGTTATTCATGAGAACATGCAATTTACATGAGCAACACTCTACTTTCACTTGCCTTGCCGTTTGCCTTGTGAACCATGTCTCGCTCGTCCTTTTGCGTCCGTCGTCGGCTTGGCGTTGCAAAAACCGGCCACCGCTCAGTCGCACCTTCCTTGTGTTGTGCCTTCCACTTCTGCTCACGGTGTAAAACAAAAACCATAGCAATATTCTTCAAGATGTTTTCTACCGACTATCCATCATCGCCCACCCCGTCCGAAGCAGACATGGATGCCATGACAGCTCATGTCGAAAACAGGCCCTATCACGAGGCTTTCATGCGCGAGGCTATCAAAATGGTACGCTGCGAGCCCCTCCTGGAAACCCGACTGCACAATTTTCATCAGATCTTTTCAAAACTCTCATACAACAAGGTCGCTGACAATATGTTCCGCCATCTAGGCCGAGCTGGCACTCGCCTCTGACGAGACACCTGTGGGCTGTGTCTTCGTCCACGATGGAAAGGTCATCGCCCAAGGCATGAACGGAACCAATGTCACCATGAACGTAAGCTATCATTCTCGGATTTACACCCTTCGGAACCATGCCCTCGGACAAACAATATTCGCTGCATCTCAACGACATCGCTCGCCTTGACCGGACATCATCTTCTCCACTCCAGCAAATCATGGTCTGACATGTTTGCTTCTAGGGAACACGCCATGCCGAGTTCGTGGCTCTGAGTCAGATCATCGCTGAGAATCCGCCTTCGATTCTCCAGGAGACGGACCTTTACGTCACCGTCGAGCCATGCATCATGTGCGCTTCCGTCCTGCGCCAATTCCGTATTCGCGCCGTCTACTTTGGCTGCCTCAACGACCGCTTCGGTGGCTGTGGTGGCGTCATGCGCATCTGCGATGAGTGAGTCCTGCCAGTCACGCTATTCAATGGTCGACTATACTGATGACGATACAGTCCTGGCGTTGAGCCTGCCTACAAGATCTTTGGTGGCATCTACAGAGCTGAGGCCATCATGCTGCTCCGTCGCTTCTACGTTCAGGAGAACGAGAAGGGTATGTTGATCCTTCCAGCTCATGTCTTTGTGACATCTACTGACCATACCTTTTCAGCCCCCGAGCCCAAGCAGAAGAAGAACAGAGAGCTCAAGACCGACATCATGCCCCTGGTCAACATGAAGAACCCCGAAGGTTGAAAGGACCAACGCCATCATCAACCCAACTCAACTCATCCACCACATCCCATCCACTGCGCTACCACCCTCCCTGCTGGTCCTGGAGACGGGTCGACTTTCACGCATGTCATAACATGATACGCAGCACATGATTACAACAAGACAGACCGGTCACACCAGCAGTTTTAACCAGCCCCTACTTTGTTGACCCGAGAGATGGAAAGACCGATGCGCTTTTCAATAGATTTTAACCAACATTGTACTTGGCATGCATGCATCGGACTATGCCAAAGACGCGCTACGGGCTTGTCAAGAAGCGAGCAGCATAGATTAACAAACCGTATACTTGAGAACAAATACCAAGTTGTTCAACCCATTCTCCCCGATGCCAACCCAGTCTCATCCTTCGTGTTTTCATAAAACCATCTTACCGATATACAGTACTCAAATCATCCGCCATTCAACCCCTTCAATAACCCAAAAACTCACTACAGCGATGATATTAGAAACATCAACATGAGACGGAGAATAAATCAGACCTCTACGCCTCAGAACCTCATATTCAGCCCAGGACCATGCCCCCCCAAACAAACCCCATCTGTCAAAAGGCAAGATATTTTCGTCTCAACACCCATCTTTTTATCCTCGGAAATCGCTTATCTAGTGACTTCTTTGGTCATATCACATTGAACTTGGGAATTTGAAGTTGTAAAGCGTCTTTGCGTTTTGATGGGGATGGGTGAGGGTAAGACGTCTTGACTTGGTGTGTAAGGTCTCGATGGGGGTTTCCTCGGGTTTATGTTGGTTGATATGTGTGTTGATAAATGTGAGGTATAGAAGCGATGTTGACATCATGGCTCATACTGTGTCGGAGACTTTGGTGTGTTTTTCTCTTTTCTTTTTTTTTCTTCCCTTTTTTAGAATAACATTCGCGGATCGCGAGAATTATAATAGAGCATGAGGCGTGTGATGGCGATGGAAATTGGTCGTCTAGTTGCATTCGTTGTTGTTGAAACCCATCTACGAAGGAATCAATAGAGGGAAATGAAGACGACGGAGGTCAGAAGAAAAAACATCAAGAGGCAATTACAAAAGGGAAAATAAGGGAAAAGAAGAGGAAAAATCACTTTTTTCTGTCATGTTCTTGTTGGATTCTTCGGAAAAGATGGTCTGCATAAAAAAAACCCGAATTGCTTGGACGGGTGTGTCTCTCCTTTCCTGTTCTTCCCATCTCTTCAACTGTCATGGGCCATCCTTCAATCCTTCCTCATGACGACCCAGCCCCTTTCGTCCAATGTGTCCAGCTCGTTTGTGAATACCTATTCGTCTTCCATTCTGATTCCATCCTAATCGAACACTCATACACCAAAAGCAGTACTCAAGTCAGAAAGAGCCACCCCTAGCAGGAGGGGCCCAACATTCAATTTAGGGGTACGGAGGGAAGGATGCTTGGGCCCGGGAGATGTTGGAGATTCGGGTCATCCAGTTTGACCAGAGGCGATAGACGTCCTGGGTCGTGAGATAACCGTAAGCGTAGAGGAGCCGCTTCGTTTGACAGGCCATGACTTCGGGTCGTTGTTGTTGTTGGATAGGTTCGTGTTACACTTGCAAAGAAAAGAGAGAAAACAAAATCAATGTGTCCAGGTCTTTCGGGCTCATCAGGCCCAGCTGCCTCCGCCAGAGCCGCCGTTGTTCCCGCCGGTCCACCCTTCTTCCAAAGTGCGATCTTCCAACTGGCGGACGAAATTTGTCTGGCTTCGAGCATCTCTTGGTCCTCTGCTCATGCGCCTCCTGCCACCAACATTGCCGACATCGCCCGTTTGCTCGTTGGGTGGAGGGTAGTAGGCTGGACTTGGCTGCAAGCGGATAGGTGCGTTGGGGTCGAGGTGAGTTGCGACTCGTTGCAAAGTCGAGGGAATGCCGTTTGCCAAATCCATAGTTGATGCACGTTGGCGGCCAGCTCGCGTCGTCGCTTGAGCATACAGAGATGACTGAGGCTGGTTGTGTTGGTAGCCGTGTGGCTGCGCCTGTTGGCCGTGCATGGTGGCAGTTGGCGGAGGTTGCTGCAGCATTGGCGCTTGGTTGTAAACGTTGGGGACAGCGGCCGAGGGGTAAGGTGGCGGGGCTTGCTGTTGTGTGGGAGGGTACATGTTGGAGTACATGGGCGATTGCTGAGCATGAGGAGAGGTTGGGTACCCAGGGGGACCTTGTTGCATGTGCATGCCGGCATAAGCAGCATTGGCAGCAGATTGAGCCTGCTGCTGCTGGTGCTGTTGTTGCTGAGCAGCTTGAGCACGTTGCTTTGACAAAGCTTCTGCCTGTTGCTGTTGTTGAACGCCAGGAGCAGGCGAGCGCGATGTAGTGGACTTGAGATGCATTCCAGGCTGGAAGGGGCCGGTGAACTTTGACTGAGTAATGAAAGGATGGGTTCGAGCTTGTTGTGGCGTCCATCGCTCCAGGGGGTTGATGTTCAATAGGCCATGCACAAAGTCGATGAAAGCGACTCGGTTGTTCATTTCTGGTACATGTTAGTGGTCTGCGGTAAGTTTCACCAAAGAAGACATACCTCGGTCGATCTCGGCTTGCTTCATGCCTTTACGCGGCATGGGGTAGTTGCGAATAATCTCAGGGAGCGTCGTGGCCGAGAAGTACTTCTTGCTAGGCTGTTCCTTGGTGCCGTGCTCCCTTGAGTACTGGTCCATTGGCTTCAGGCGGTATGTCTTACGACCAAACTCATCGTGTGCTTTCTCGAAGAATTCACCAGACTGCTTGCCGACTTCTAGCATCCATGTAGGCGGAAGGCCCAGCATTTCTGTAATTCTTGACACCTGGTTGTATTCGGACGAGCCTGGAAACAGAGGCAGGCCGAGGAAAAGCTCGACAACAATGCAGCCCAGAGACCACATGTCGATGGCGGCCGAGTAGGGTAGGCCTAGCAGTACCTCGGGAGATCTGTAGAAGCGTGACTGGATGTAGGTATAGACTGTCTGGCGCTCATCGCAGGCCGACCCGAAATCGATTATTTTGATGATGGGACTTTCCAGACTGTGTGGCTGTTAGCTGTACTGCAAGGTAGCAAGGGCATGGAGGAGACACACTTCTTGAGCAGAATATTTTCTGGCTTTAGATCACAGTGGATCAGGCGGGCTTTGCTGAGCAAACATAGGCCGGCCAACAGTTGCTGGGCAAAGACTCTCACAAGAGTGGTGCTCAATCCTCGGAATTGATTTTGCTTGATGAGCTCGTACAAGTTGACAGACAACAGCTCGAAGACTAGACACAAGTGCTGTCTGTGGATAAATGTGTCCTTGAGTCGGAGGATGTGGTGATCGTCGTTCTTGTCCATACGGCCGTTGAGCTGTGAGTCTGTGATTAGCCAATGCGAGTGTGTCTAAGCGACAGCTGCTTGTTGCTTACCAGGTCCAGAACAGAGACCTCCATCATACTCTGATTGAAGTATGCAGTACGGTTCTTCACCACCTTGACCGCAACGACCTCCTGCGTCTTGAGGTTCTGACATTTGACGACCTGGCCAAAGGTACCTTGACCCAGAACATCGAGGATGAGGTAGCGATTCTTGTTGTTGGTGTCGTCACTGCCGAGGATGTCATTGACGTACAGGATGTAATCGCTGTCCTCGTTGTCATAGCCGTCATTCTTCGAACCCTTGGAGGGCTTTGTGAGGACTCTGCGTGGGTTTCTCGAACTCTCATATTGGAAGTTGGGATTGCAGATTCTGTATGTTGCTGGCAATTGTGTCGTCAAGGCGTGCAAAGGAGAGATGAAACCTCCCTCGGGGTTGGCTCTGCGGAACGGAGGTTGGCCATTGACTCGGGGCTGCAGGTCGGCGACGTTATCGCATTTGGTGAAGACGGGAACAGGACCGCGGGTGGGTGGCTCGGACTGGGATGGAGGAGGCAGACGGGGAGATTGAGGACCGCTCTGATTGAATGGTGAGGGATAGAAGTCGGCGTTTGATTGAATGGGAGGGAGCTGGTTCGGACGCGGTTGGGTCGGCGACGAGTACATTTGGCGCGTGGGTGAGCTCGTCAAGTAGGGCGAGGTGTTCATGGGAGAATAGCGACGAGCGGCATTCGAGTCCAGCTTCTGGGTGGGTGTTCTGGCCGAGCTGTACTTGTTCCTGTTGTAAGGGTCGGCGTCTTCCATGATTCTGTCACCGTCCGTGTCGCCGTTGTTGGATTGCGACGACGGACGCGCCTGGCGTGGCAGTGATGTGTAAGCTTCGTACTTGGGAGCGGGCGCTTGTTGCTGCGACGCCATTGCGCTATGCCACTGCGCCGCACTCTGCTGCTGCTGTGATTGCTGTTGCGAATCCATCACTGCTGTTTGCAGTGCTAGCCTTTGGCGTGATGACGGCTGACTCTGCGAGGGATGGGACGGATGAGAGGATGGGTGAGACGATCAACGACAGAGCAAGAACTCGCTGCCCGTCCAAGTTTGCACGATCGCGCCTGCTTCAGAGAGCTTCTCGATCGAATGTTGGCATGCGCCGCGAACGTCTGAGTACTTGTTGCGACCTTCTGCCAAGTCGTCAACGACAGGAGTTCGCTCAAGTCGGGTGTCAACGCTCACGAACAGCTGCCTCGACCGACCCCACCCACGCCGACATCTACGCCATCCTTCACTTCCATACGCGCCTGTTATTTAATCAATTTCTCCTAAATTAATCCTGCCAATCTTTTGATAATCGACCAGCCATTTGAGATGTCGATTCAGCCTTGATTGCATTCAAGTCGTCGCCTTGCATACTAAACAATCTGTGAAGCTCTCTGTGCTCCCGCGCAATGACGCATTTATGTTTCTACCCCTGTAGCATTGCACAATCACAACAATCATTCCTTGGGTTATTCTGCTTTACTCATCAATTGCGATGGCAGACTCTAGAAATCTCATCAATAACAACTTTACCACAAATTAGACATTTTCAACACAACAAACTCGAGTCTCTGAAGTAGGTACGTTCTTTTTGCCATTGCATCGTGCGATCTAGGGGGATAAGATAAAGAGGAAAACTTGAAAACGAAACAACATTGCAATCCTGTCCCGGCTTTTGATGTCGTTGTGCGTTTCCCAAAATCCACCAGAAGGCTTGGGGTAACGTACAGAAAATGTGTCACTATGAGAAGAACGCCAGACCCATCCGCAACATCCACTGAATTGCCATCAAACGCTTAAGATCTGATGGCATTGCCGAGAACACCGCCCTGGAAACCACCACCGCCTCTTCTGATGCCCTGGCCGCCGCCTCTGCCTCCACGACCACCTCTGGCACCGCCTCTGCCACCTCTCTGTGCGCCTTGTCTCTCGAAGGCGTTGGCAGTGCCTTGTGTTCTCTGCTCCAGAGTTTTCTCGTTGCTCTCGATGAGACCGCTGGCCTTGTCGCTGAGGGTAAGGGCCAAGCTCTGCAGTCTGCTGAGCTCAACACCCTTTCTGAAGATGATGGCTCCGTTGACCTGGTCAAGGGCAGCAGCAAGCTCCTCGTGGCTGATCATCTTGCTGACAATGGCAGAAACCTTGCGTTCAGAAAGCTCGAACATCGAGGCGAGCTTGTCAATGGCAAGGGTGTCATAGAAGGGGGCGTAGGTGAAAAGGTAAGTACGGAGACCCTCCTCTTGGATCTGCTCCTCAAGCATGGTCTTGATCTTAGATGCTTGCGGCAGGAGATCCCAGATCTTGATGGCAGTGATGAACTCGGCAGCCTTGCGCCATTCTCCTTGTGCGAGAGCCTTACTTGCCTGCATGACGTGGTCGCGAGTATTCTCCGGAGGGCCGGTGAAGATCTGGCGCTCATGGTACTCGAGCATACGGCGGTAAGACTTGCTAATGACACGCTTCTTGAGGTCGGGCGAAGAGCCAACCTGGGCAAGAAGAGGAATCTCGAGCAGCATAGAACAGGTGAGGTAGACACACTCGAGAAGCTCGAGGTTGACGTGCATGTGGAAGGGAAGCTGGCGTTGGCGCTCGATACGCTCCTGCTCAGGGGTGATTTGAGAGTAGCGCTGCATCTGCAGACCTTGAGCGAGCAACTCCTTCTGTCTTTGAGAGCCGCAGATGTCCTGGAGTGAGTTCTGAGCCTCGTAGACGAGACCAGCGCGGAAGGCACAGAGACCGACCTGGGTCAAGGTACGGTTGAAAAGAATCTGGGTGTTGACATCAAATCCAGAGATAGTCTCCTGCAAATGCGACATGAGGAGCATGTCACGGGCCTTGAAGTACTGGTCGTGAAGAGCGAGATAGTATACTTGGCAAAGCATAGCGCGGGCGCGGATGATACCCTCGCTGTGAGTGTAGAGGTAGGTGCAGATGGCGGTGACCAGGGTCGAGCTGTCACCAGCTGCGGAGCGGGGAGTAATGGAGGAGTCGAGGGATGAGGGGAGGGCCTTCCAGACGTTCTCCTCGAGGATGTTAATGACCTGCGAAGGCTTGAAGTAGATGTGCTCGAGTCTGCGCATGGCAATGCGGTTGGCGGTCTCCTGGACAAAGTTGAGTTTCTCGTCCTTTGCTAGGCGCTCGCAGTACAACTGAGTGCGGACAATGTTAGTGTAGAGAGAAGCCTCGTCACTGAGACGCTCGACGTATTCGGCGGTATGCGGGTCAACTTGCTGCAGGACGCGAGTAAGCTCATCGTCCAAGCGCTCAACCAGGGAGACAATGCTGCCGGGAATCTTGAAAGTCTCGTCGGAAGAGATGGTGGGGTGCTTCTCATCGTCCTCCCAGTCCTCGGCGCTCTCGATAACAACCAGGTAAGGGTGCTCCTCAAGAAGGGCCAAGAGAGCAGCAAGTTCCTGCTGAACCAACTTCCACTGTTCCTGTGCCATAGTGTTGCCGCTGCCGCTGGTCAAGTCGAAACGGGTCGAAACAAGGGTCAGGAGCACGCGAGCCTTCTGGTACTCGGTAGCAGCAACATCGAGCAGTTTCTCAAGAGTGCGGATTTGCTCCAAGCGGTCGGTGTTCTTGCGTCCTCTGGATTCGACAATGGTACGGAGGTGCTTGAGAATACCCTCGGGGGTGTAGGTCATGGCCTTGCCGCCAGCACCAACCATGGTGAAGCCGTCGTCGTCAGCGCCAGCAACGGACTCGTCCAGCAGAGCCTTCTTGGCCTTCTTGGGGCCGGTAGCGGTGGGTTCCTCAACAACATCATCCTTCATGAAGTCGTCGGGGCTGTCGCGGTATGCCTTGATGTCGGCATCGTGGTCACGGTTGTTCTTGCGGATCTTCTGGCGCATGGCGTTGAGACCCTTGGCGGCGATGGGGTTCATCTTCTTTGACTTTTGCTTCTCCAGAGCCTCGAGCATGGAGGTTTCAAGGTCGGCAATGGTCTTGATGTACATCTTGGGGGCCTTGCCATCGTTGTCGCGCTGGAGGACGGGCAGCTGGCGGTTGAGTTTGTCATAGTCTGGACATGTATGTTAGCCACCATCTCGGACTGTGAGTAGTGAAGACATTGGCGGACGTACTGTCGTTGATAACACTCCAGTCGTTGATCTTCTGGGCGTTCTCGATCAGGCGGATGGTGCCCTCGAGCTCATCGAAGCGCTTGTCCTTTGCACTCTTGACCACGGTGCGGTCGTCCTCCTCGTCGCTCTCATCCTCGCTGGACTCGTCGCGCAAGAAACGGTTGGCACCAGTCTTGCCACCCTCCTCATCGCTGGAATCGGAATCCGAATCATCCTCGTCCTCAGACTCTTCCTCGCTTGACTCCTCTTCGGGCTTCTGTGCCTCCTCCTCTTCGCTGTAAAGCTCCTCCTCGTCGGAAGAGGACTCGCTGGAGCTGTCGCTGCCGTAGAAAAAGCGAGACATGTTGGCTTGTAGACGCTGACGCTGAGAATACACAGAGTCGGGTCGCGGGGCGCGTTGTGGGTAGGGCGAGAGCTTTTTCTCGTCGGCGCTGGCTGCTGTCTGTTTGCCAGCCCCAAAAAGTGCGTCTTTGCCAAGCCCCGCCTTTCGACGCTAACGCTCGACTTCGTCCACGGTCCTTTCCGAATGTGTGAGGCCTTGGGTAAACCTCGGTTGCCGCTCTACATGGACCATCTATCTTGCTTCACCTTGTGCAATCAATCGAGAAGTCTCACTCGCCATGTCCGGGCGCGCCTCTATCCAGCTAACAACTGCGCGCTGGCGTGCACCCAGTATAATCACCTCTGCGCGTAACTTTTCAACCAGCCCGTGGTCCTTCCAAGGAACTGCCGACACTCGCTCTAGTCAAGATGTGGACATCATCCGCCGCCTGCGCAAGCACGAACGCTCTACCGCAGCTGCTTTGAATGCCGACCTAGACGACTTCCTGGATCGCTTCGATCGTTTCTATAAACCCAAGTCCACCGTGGATGAGGGCGTTCAAACCGCATTACGGCAGAACAAATATATCTCTACAGAACGCTTGAGACATGACGAGACTGTAGCCACCATCGGGAAAGATGTTGTTGAGCAATATGAGGAGTTCAGGAAGCACCTCAAGGATTACGAGGAAGAACCATACCCTGAGTGGCAACCCGGCGATTCAGACGTCGTCACTCGTCAATTGTCTCAGTCCAGTCGAAAGCTCCAGGATTACGAGGACGAGAAAAAAATCACTGCCAAGGACGCAAACCGTGGTCTCGACAAGGACGAGGAACACTACCAAGCTCTGCTCAGGACCAGAGATGCTCTACGTGAAAAGGGTCTCGGGGCTGCTGAGAGGGTCGCCAACGGTTTCATCAACTCCAATCGGTCGGTTTACGCTCATGTAAGCGCTACTCTGGATCCTGTTGATCTTGACAGCATATCGGAGGACGTTCAAACATACTCGCCCCTCAAGAAGAAAAGCTCCGTCAAGCGGTCGTAATACCAACCACATTCCAATGATACGTCTCGAAGCCCTTTCAATGCTGATGTCGATATTCGGTCGTGGCGATCATTCGCCTGTGGCGTGCTATTTCTGATAAACTTTTCAAGTCTCCAAAAAGCAATGGTCTGGTTTACCGTTCCATTAAATCACTAGTTATGCAGTCTCCAGTCGATCTCCAGATACTCAGGCGCATTCGAAGGCACGGATCAATTCGATGACCAATGAATGACCAGCAGTACCACCTTTGTCACAGCATCAGACAGGAGGGAGGTGTTTTTGGAACCGGAATGGCGCATTTCAATCCAGCAATTCTCGCCCACGAAGCATGACACTGCCATTTGGACCCTTCCAACGAGATCTTTCAAATCATCCTTCACGAACATTGTTGCTTGCCTCGGCTCACACGGCCATCAACATGTGCAAGAGGGGCACACTTTGAGGTTCATAAGGACAAAGAGTATCTGCACGAAATACTTTGGGAAGTTGCACTCCCAGGAAATAGAGCTGTTCGCAAACAGTTGTAAGTGTACAAAATGGACCATGCGTATACGAGTATAGAACAGCAAGGAAGTGTATAGAGACCAGGTATGCTCTCATAACTTGCTCACTCCGTCCGAAACCAACGCAAACTGCCCCACCCGCTACCAACCAGGCCTCGCAGCTAAGATATATATTTCTTAGAAGTTCATACCCTGGTGCCGAGTAGCTCAGCAATAGTCGAGTGGGCATGGAAACATGCTAACTTCCCCGGAGTGGGCGTCATAGTACTCGAGGTTCGAACCTCGGGCTGAGCAAAAGACCATACGCAACCGAGAACGTCTCTTTGGACGACCCTTCGGGTGAATCCAATAAACGTAGATCGGGACTTGCGTCTATTCAAATGGTCAAGCTTGCTTTTTTCATCCTCTTACTCTGGATTATATTGTTGCTAGAGAGGACGATTGTAATTAGATGCTCCTACTGTTCAATCCAGGAAACTCCTTTCTCTACCTTCCCTTGTTATGGGTTTGAAACGACATTGAGCTGGCTACATCGCTGCTGTGTAAGGTCTCCGATGCTTTCTTCTCTGAGCTTTGCTTGTGAAAGCTCTCTCGCTCATATCGCCGCCAAACTGCATGTCATCAACCACTACAATATTACTATCTACGTCTCACCACCAGCTATTGTACCTTTGCATCCTACTCGCAAACGTGAGCGCTATCCTTGATAAATCTCGCCCGAATCCCTCGATTAAAACAACCAAAAAGGCATACAAATCAACCAACAATATCAGGGCCTCTCATGTTGCAAAGAGGGTGTCACCAAACGGTAAGAACGAAGTTGAGGAAGAAATTGGAAGCCGATGCATTCATATTTTTCATTTCCTCTTTTCATTATATGATGGGACACATCGCTACGTAGCAAGTCAATCCCATTTCGTTTCTTTCTGCTCAATGCCCATCATTGGACAGAGCGAGTGGCCAGCAAAGCTAAAGCAGACGCAGCAGTACTTGGAAATTAATCAAAGGCACATTTGGCCTGTCTGACTTTTCTCTTCTTTTTTGTCTTTCTCCTTTTTGGCAGGGATGTCAAAACCGACTGCCGTATCCCGTCCATATGGCAGTCCTAAGAAGCAACCAGAGTGACTCTTCTTGTCTCTTGATTGGTGGTATCGCGCAGAAATCAGATTATCAAATTTCAAAAACTTTCCGCTTCCTCAAAATGCCGGTCTCGCGGCGGCTTCCTTCTTGAGACGCTTTTCCTTCTTAAGGCGATGTACTTGATCTTCGGCCTCGGTCTTCTAGGTCGTTGGCTTGACAAGTTTGCTCACATCGGCGCCTCTTTCGATCGATTTGGGCGTGATGAGGATGTCCTTATCGTTGTACAAGTCCTTGTAAGCGTTTCGGATCGTACTGTCACTAACTCCTGCGATCTCGGCGATGGCCTTGGGAGATCTGATGTTGTTCTGGAGCAAGCTAGCCATGTAGATACAAGCGGCTGCTGCAGACAAGGGCGAGCGACCTGCAAGAGCTCCAATTCTGACCATGCCGGCTGCAATATCCTTTGCGACTTCGGTTGTCTTAAAGTCCAAGCCGAGCTGAGTGCAGTAGCGACCGCAAACGTCTTCGGGGTTAGTGGATACAGTTGATCTGTAGCCTTCTTGCATACCGACAACACCGTTGCCCATGACCTTTGCCTTGCCTGCATTGTTCTTTTCTTGACCTGCCAGCATTTGCTCGAGCAATTTGAAAGTACGGCCGATCTCTTTCTTAGAGACATGAGTCATGGCGTAGATTTCGCGGAAGGTACGGGGGAACTTGTTGCGTCGACAAGCGATGAAGATGCATCCTGCTATAATGGCTTCGGTTGACTTGCCTTTGAAATTTTTCGAGTCTTCCGCATCCTTGAAGATGTGCTTAGCTGCGTCGGCGACAACGTTCGGTAGGTCATAAGAGTCACAGTATGCACCGATCTGCTTGAAGGCTTGCAACAAGTTCTTGTTTCCCTTGTCGGCATTGGATTTGCTTTGTGCGCGGTGGAGCTCCTTGCTCCTAAGAGAGCCATCGCCGAAAGCAATGTTGGTCTGCAGCTGACTACCGTTCAGCAGGAGGTTGGGACCATCACCGACACGAGAAGGATCATCGTTGCCTTGGTCATCGTTTGCGAATGTACGCCATTCGGCGCGCTGGTCAATGCCACGTTGTGAGAGAACCATGCCGCAGTCTTCGCAGATGACATCTGCTGCTTGGGGGTCTTCGACAAGATTGGGCGGGTCTTCCTTGCAGTCAGGGCAAACCATGCGGACACTGAGGTTCTGGCGCCATTCCTCATCAGTGGGCTCGATTTGAGGCTCGACATCGGGGATGGCACCCGGCGATAAAGTGTAGCTCATGGTGATGTTCGATTTTACTTGCGAAGTTCGACGCAGGGCTTGACGGCGCTTGACGGCTCGTGCTGTTACTTTGAGATTGTATTGTTTTGCGCAGCAACGGATGAAGAGCGGAGAATACACTTTGGCGACGAGCGACTTATTGAAGACTGGTCAGACAACTAGGGTGAAAAGGTTAGCTTGGAGTAAGTGACAGCGAGACGACGTGACGAGGGTGTGAGAGGCCAAGTTGAGTGGCGACTCGAGGTGCTATGCTAGTGTAACGCAAAGCATCGCGGCTTACCCAAACATCTAGCGGCAGATGGCCCTTATCAGGTGTCTGGGAAAGTGACTGTCGCTGTCGTTCGTTGTCTTGTCGCAGGCGACGGGCAAGAGAAGGCAGCAAGAGCCTTCTGTTATGAGTACCGGGACAAATGCGCAGGCGGACTCGAGATGTTGGTGCGCGGACGAGGGACGGGTGCCGGCAGAGGTAGTTGATAAAGGAGAGACGGTGGTCGATGACAGAGAACAGGGTCGATCAAGACGGAAGTGACTTGACAAGGCGTGGAATGCTGAGTGTCGCTGCCTCTGCTTTGAAGCAGCGTCGCCGGCGGAGGAGAGGGCACGGGCCACAAATCACGGGACCAAACGACAGCCGGCGAGTGAATTGGGGCGCCGACAGCGAAAGAGTCGTTTGGCAGTAGCTAGAGAAGGAAGCCTATCACATCCACACTCCACTCAATCGCCATGCTCGGTCAATCTCTCAGGGCCTCGGTATGCCACTGCTCACCCCCTGCTGAATGCGCTATTGCGGATCCCACCCGCTGACTCCTTCCACAGCGCCAGTCGCTCGCTCGTCTTGCTAAGCAGCAGTCGGCCATCACTTTCCGCCGCACCTTTGTCACTCCCACCGCTGTGCGCCAAGGTACTTGATATGCCATACCGTCGACCTACACTTGCGAACATCTACTCATTGATTCCCTCCGCACAGCCGACCTCGTCCAGGACCTCTACCTCCGCGAGCTCAAGGCCTACAAGCCTCCCACCGTCAAGGCCTCTGACTCCGAAGGTCAGGTCCAGAAGTTCGCCCTTCCCCAGGCTCCCGCTTCCCCCGAGGAGGCCGACATTGCCAGCCAACTCAGCGCATACGAGACCCAGGAGGTTGAGGTTGAGGGTCAATCTACCGAGGCCGGTGCCCCCGTTGAGGACTGGTACTACTCCCATCTCTCTCCTTGTCAAGAGCATCGTCCACTGACTATGACATCCCAGGTTCGATGAGAGCGAGCTTGCCGACGAGGAGCCTGCCCACCACTAAGCCCTTGTAATCACCCGCCATGTATAACAGTGTGAAAATGCATTCAAGAGCTTGACCTTCTCATTTTCCATCTTCCGCCTCCTTCCCGTATTTACGGACTCATAGAAATCAACAAATAAATGATTAAGAATGACCCTACAACATCCACGTTCCTCTACCCGCTCGATTGTCTAGGAACTCGCTTGCAAAATCTACTTTCAAGATACAAGACATGACTGCTTCAACAAAGCATATATCGTTTTGACATAGGGGCCCCTGATCTCAGCATGTCTGATTGACTCTTTCTCCGTAAGACTGAACAATCTATCTTGCAATGCTCCGGTCGCCGATCAATCTTATGTGATATCGTCTCCAGAGGGTGATTAAAGCTTAGATGAACAGTTCTCCTGTCTCTGATATTGCAAGATTAAGACTTGCCCATTTTGCAATCAGCAATTGGATCTAGAAAAATGTTCTTCACGTGCTGGGTTGACGGCAATTCGAGATGACTTTATACAGGCTGTGCAATGTCGAGCCGCTCTAAGTCATGAGCTGCACTGTTCAATCGTACCTTTCACTTTACAAAATGCTGAATCATGAAGCGACAGACGCTCGTTGACCGCTCACTAGCCAGCACTCGGAAACGGGGATCCCAGTCCCTGTGGGTGTGAATGTGTAACAATCCGCATAACATGTCACATCTTCTGCCAACCAACAGCCGGCATCTTGTCAGATCAATTCGGAGGCACGCAGCCGCGCAAACAAGGGCCTATTAACTTTGACATGCATGGCTGGTAGCTAAAAGGATCAAACCACGTCCTGCAGCTGTATCATGTAAATATTGTGCATATACTATCGAGATAATGCATGAACAGCTTGGCTAACGCTTCGCCAAACGTGATCTGAGTGCGACTCCGTAGATGCGGGTTTGTACTCGAGTCTCAAGACGTCCGTCGGCACGCCGTTGCAAGCATGCAGATCAAAGGAAAGTCGAGGACGCGTACTAGCACGGCGAAGATATCCGGACTCTCCTAATTCAAGATGCAATTCCATGCCACGACGAGTACGAGTCGTCAGCTTTGTGCTCGTACCTGCTTCGATGGCGCCATGCCCTTCTCAGATTAACGTTGAGATTGAGAGAAAAGAGGCGGCTTCCACTCTACAGCGAAGGAGTATTTCCCGCGAGCGCGATTTCTGTTGGCGGGAAGCGAGCAACGGCAGTTCGCCGGAGCAGCGACTCGGACTAGGATCTTCTGCGCATAGTACAGTACTCAACCAGATCAACCCAAAATCAACCAGGGGTGTTGGAGTTGGATGGCCTTGGCATAAGACATGCTTCCACAGCAGACTCGCTGATCACCGCCATTCCGTGCCGGGCTACGGAGTGTTGTTCAACAACGAAGAGATCAGAGTCAGACCGCAAGAGTGACAGCAAGTCATGAACGAGACGTGCTCTGGCAGTCTGAAGATGCTAACAAGTCGCGGAATGACGCTTGTTGAGCTTTGAACCATTAACGAGCTTTTTATGGAAACGCCAATGAGAGCTCGTGCATATTCGACGGGCGCCAAGTCCTGACTGTTGCGCGCATGCCGACAAGATTCGGGATTGCTCTGGATCTGCCTCTGGGCTGGCCGTGTCAGCCATCCAACTTGATGCATATAGAACTAGCTGCTGGTGCAATGCTGCGCGTAACAGGCATAGACGGCGAGTCGGACAACAGGGATTCTCCAAACTCTAAACGTCATTGCCAAAGAAGCGAAGACAGTGGTTGCTGGAATGGTGGCCAGGACCGTGGACGCAGGTTAGTGACTTGACCTGAGCATAGATGCCCCGTGCCGAACAATGCCCTGTAATAGTTCAACCCGTTTGAAACTGCGCGCCATCTTTTAGCTGAATCTCCCCTCTCCGTCTCGTCTCACATTGTTCTGCGCCCTTCTTCGTTCTTTCCTCTTGGACGTTGTCTTATCCCGTCGTCTCCCATACCTGCACCCTTCTGCTCATTGCCGCCTATCGTTGTATACCGTCACTACTACTATTCCCAAACGACTTCTAACCCGCCTTGAAGAAGTACCGAGACCTACGAGCTTCCGTTCCGGTCTGTGCTCGTCAGCACGCGTACGCAAAACGACAGCGACCCAACTTGTCTTGGACGACCCGGAACATATTTGCGCCCTCTTTGCTGCCCCTTGACATGGCTGGATTGTAATCACACCCCTCAGTGTCGGATCAGCTCTTCCTAAGTGGAAGTCGGTGGAAGAGAACGAGAACGAGAACCAATATTGGAATAGAATACCACGCAACTGTTCGAAAGGAAAGACAACACACCTTGGAGTGGAACAATAGCCATCTTGAAGATTGATCGAGCACAAATGTCGACCATGACGACCGTCGCCAACAACTACCGCGGCCACGAGGATGCCATCACAAATGCAAGAGCAAGGAGATCATACGTCGAGGCGTCAACCCCGTCAGACTTCCAGCGTAGCGCTAGTTACACCTTCCTAGGGAATGCGGCAACAAAGAATCCCGCTTACAATGCTCCGAGTCCTTTGGCCATCACCGACAGAGGCAGCTTCTGTGAACAGGACTTGATTGCGGGGTTGGATGAGAGCACGGATACATCGCCTCCTGAATCATCTGGCTGGTCGACCCCTGCTGACGACCAAGTCATGCCCCAGGGCCTGCCCCAAGACCTTGTCGCTGAGCTTCACAAAAGTCCTAAAATCACTGTAACAGCAGACAGCGAGCACACCCCAAGTCCGCCTGTGTCCCTGAAGGACGGAACCTCGAGCATAGATTCGGCCAAAGTCCTCCCTGCTCCCGTGCATCACGAACGCTCCCGCTCCACTTCCAAATCAAGATCGCTCGCAAAACGCTTGAGCCGGAGACTGTCCAGCGCACCTCCGTCACGCTCTCCTTCGCCTTCGAATCGAACCTCTGATCAAAAGTCCGATGCACCTGTGCAAGACGTTGTAGTCGAATCCCCGCCAGTGGTCAGCCGTCCGGTCGCTACACGTAGGAAATCGATCTTCCGAAGACGAGATTCGGAGAAGAACAAGGATGAGAAAAAGCAAGAGGATGATACAGACACAACAGAGAGCGGTGGCTTTCTGGCAAGGAGGGGCACTGTTTTGAAGAGACGATCGCTCAAGCCAGTCGCTCCAACAGTGAGAGCCTCCATGGAAGAGCCCAAATCAACTCCCCCGATGCCTCAACTACCGAAGTCATTTTCGACAGACCGACTACAGACCACCTCACATTTGCACCCAAGCCGCGCGAACCCTATGCCTCCATTGGCATCAACTGAAAAGTATCAGACCCTGCCCGCCCTGACCCTCCCCCGGAAGAAGGACGAGCTGTGGAGTGTTTTCAGATCGCTTGACGGCGACTACACCAAGTAAGTATATCCTCAACTGCCTACATTCTAGATCTAACAGGCTTCAGGTTCCAATCTAAATCAAGCACTTTGAAAGCAAACGTGGTCAGATCCTCGTTGTTACCTTTCTTACGAAACTATGCAGACCATGCATCCAACCTATCACTACGAGCAGAAGACCTGGATAGGCGTACCAACATCCTGAACAAATGGTGGACTGGTCTCCTTGACATGCTCCACGGAAGAAACAATCAGTCCATCTCAGGCACAGACCGGCCAGCCATCTTGGACGGCATATCAGGTATCATGGACCGTCAGGAATGGCGACTCTCACCCTCTCCTCTGTGCCCACTCGATCGAAGAAATGTGCACATGATTCCTTCGAGAAATAACACAACAACATCCTTGTCATCGACCGGAATCGACTTTTTGACCGAGTCTGTTCACCATAACGTACGAAACATGTTTGTCCAGAACCTCAATTCGCAGATGGCTTTCGTGGTTGACAGGATGTCTTTGAAAAACGCATCTGCCAGTCTGGTCACGTTTTGCGGCAAGGCCACCGCGTATGCATTCTTCTTCTGCCCAGGCATTGCAGAAGTTCTTGTCCGTCTGTGGGATGCGCCAACAGAAGTAATGCGAAGGGTCCTTGCCGAAAGCGGCGTCAGCAGGTTCGACAACCTTGGTGAAACGGCCGCAAGGATCAACTCTGCATTCCCTCCCTCCATGCAATCTTTGGGATTCGTCTCTCTAGGAAAGCTACTCAAACACCTCAGAAAACAGACACCACTACCGCTTGGAACGGCCAACATTCAGTGGTATGGCTACTGGCTTGAGCGTTGGTCGGGTCGCGAGAGTGATCTATTCTTCGCCTTCGTCAAGCACTTCCATATCCTGGTCGCCGACTATCTGCCATCAGATGCTACCAAAAAGGAAAGAGTCTGCGTTCCCGGTCTCATCTTTGTGCATTCTCAGATTTTGGTCAACCTCGACTCCACTATTCACCGTGATGCAGGTCAATTGCACGGTGACCCATCAAATAATCCTTCTCCCACTTTCGACGATGTTCTGGTTGATCCAGATGCAGTTGCGTCGACTTTACCTTTACCACCTACTAATGCTATCCGAATAATGGCGGAAAACCGTCTGATAATGCTAATCAGAGACTTTCTCTCAGAGAGAGCCTCAGAGCATCCTTTTGCTCGACAACTTTTCGCAGAGTCTTTTGCATGCCTGCTACAAGCAGGCGCTCGTGGCATCTCGATTTATAGTCATCTCGCCTGTTACACTCTTTGCGACTTCTTGGAAGAGGCATTTCCGATCATCGTCCGCTACGAACAGATGCATCCCTCTCAGCAATGTCTCATCAACACAGATTTCTGGATAGAAGTGTGCAAGAAAATGGTTCTCAGCCAAAACACGATGACCGAAATCAGATTGTTCGCCTTCCTCTTCACAATCTGGAGCACAGTCAATAGCAGTCCGGAACGCAAGAATAAGATCTGTGTTGAGCTTTTGCTCGATCAGGAGGTCTTCGAGAAGACCTTTACTCATTGGTGCCCTATGGTGCGGGCTTACTACATGCGATTGCTCTGCTGGCGCCTTGGCCGCTACGACGGGGAGGGATCCTCGGGCGATAGGTACGTGCACTATTCCAATGTGATGTCTGACCGAATTGCTAACTCGTGCCGTTTTAGATTGATCTTTGAGACACTGCTGCAGCGTCTCCAGGCCGTCTGGTCTCACTTCTTGTGGCAAAGACAGCAAGCCGCTCAAGGGAAAATGCTGCCTCCCTCGACGACTCCATGCAACCCTGCTCCTGGTAGACGTCTGTTGATCATTCGTACCGATACTCAGGTTGCACCAGGTGGCTCTTTCCTGGCTTTTGACGGAATCATGCCTCCTCATCCATCAGCACCTATTGGAACTCCCAGTCAGGCGTGGAAGAGAGATTCAGTCATCTCGCAAGCAGCTTCGTTAGACATTCGACCCACATCATCGGCATCTTCTGATTTCAATACTGAAGTTGAGCGCGAAGGTGGACTACGCGGTTTCCTACGCAGCATCATGGGAGGCAAGAGCCGCAAAGCACCACCTCTCAAGACCACGTCATCATCAGCTTCTTTGCCACCAGCGCCAGAGACTACATTGCCTGCTGGCAAACTGACCCGATCGCCGACTACTGCTACGCAAGCGCCACGTTCGCGTGCCTCTGCCACGAAGCCATCGCCTCAGACCACCCCTCTCGCAAGCAGAGGTCCATCACCAATCAGACACCGCAACTTCTGCTTCAAATTCTCTCTTGAGATGCATCCCAAGGCTCACCATCCCACTGCTATGCGTTTGCAGCCGCCCAGACTGCCGCTAGCCGCACAACTTTATCTCCAAGACGGTGATAGCGAGGACACAATCGTCAAAGCTGTCGAACCCGTCGGCGAGTCCAAGGCACAAGCAACTTACTCTGGTCGCGCTTTGGCCGAATGGACATGCATCCTCATGGAATGTCAAGGCTTCTTCGAGCGCAGAAAGGGCGAAGGAGTCCCCACCAACAAGCACGTCGAGACACCAACTCTGGGTGTCGAAGTCTTTAGCAAATCCAGATGATCTGTGTTGCAAGAAAGCGGCTGCAAACCGACTTTCGTCTTGTTCATTCTATCCCATTTTCCTGTCGAAAGATTTCCCGTTTGTTTTATTTCCGTACATAGTCGAGCATTTTTTTTTTTCTGTTGGCATGTGGTGTTCTTTTTCATTGCTTCGCATTTCATTGCATAGGTCGGTCAATTTTTCATTGCATCTGGGGGCATTGGTTGTCCTCGTCAGAGGAATTGGGTTCATATCGGGTTTTGTTTTGGAAATTCAAATCGTGTTTTTAGAGCAGCTGGAATAAACGCTGTGGTTTCGACGAATTCGTTCTTTCCATCTCTTTCTCTTATTTTCGCATCCTCGCTTCTTTATTCGTGTATCGTTCTTTTTTCCCTTTTTCCACCGCCATTGTCTGTTTGCTCTAATACACAGCTACAAGGACAAAACACTCGACCAGTCCACACATGCGTTTTGAAATGCAAAGAGGGAAAAAAGTAACAGGGGGAAAGAATGGGATTATTAGAATAAGAGCGGGTCGATGGTAGTATTCGACCCATACACAACTTTCGACATCTTGGACACCTCACCACCAAGACCAAGGCCGCGAATCACGCAACCTGGGCTTATCCTCCTCAGAACACGCAAGACGCAGTGCTTCTAATTCATCTTCAGGCAATGTCAAACCACGCTTTCGAAACGGACCTCGTTTGAAAGCGTCCAATCGAGACACGATAGTCACGTCTGCAGAGATGGTCATGACATCCACTCCTTCATGGGCGGAGATCTACTCCGCCAACACCATTCTAAGCATAGTGATAAACCCTTCTCTCATCTTTGTGACTTCCACGATATCAGGCTTGACAGGTTCGCCGGCATTCCTCCTGAGGAAGTCTTGGCGTCTGGCTCTTCTCTTCCGTTCGGCGGCGATGGGGTCGGCGTCTTCCTCGTCGTCGTCTGTGGAACTGTATTCATCGTCGTCGTCATTGAGATCTTGGATGTCCAGAGCGTTGAGGCCGAAATCGTCGGGTTTGAAGGAGGATATGAGATCGGAGGCGCCGCTGTCGGGCATGTTGGAAGCGGAAGGTGCGTCGCCTGTTGCCATCTTTTGTCGTGTCTTGTCTTGATGCCACTTCTTGCGTTTTTCTTGCCACTTGATGAGAGAATTGATTTCGCGAACGGCGACGTCCTTGTCGATCTGTCGCATCTCGACGGCACCTTGGAAGAGTGCATTCATGTCTAGTTTACCACCACCGCGGGGACCGTTGCGGAGGAATGAGAGGATGTTCTCGATCCAACCCATGAGTTGATCGAAGAGGCCATTGTCATGAAGATGTACTTCGTGCACGAACTTGTAGAATGAGTCTTCGTGTCTTGCGCACAGGTCAATAAAGGCTTGGACCGTCTGGTTAGGATCGGCGGATACGTCTTGCCGTTGAGACTTCTCCACGACAGAGATCATGTCGTCCATGAAGCGTGCGAAATCAGAAATGCTGTTGTAGACGTTGGCAGACTTGTAAACTCGGACAAGAGGCTCGTAGAAGATGGTGAAAAGGTCGCGGAAGAGCTGTAGAGTCGTGGGCTCTTCAATCATTCGCAACATCATAGTCTTATCCCGTTGACGAGTGTAGAGCTTCAACAATTGCTTCAGATGAGCAAAGGTCTCAGCACCTGATCTCAACTCTTCATCGATCTGTATCTTGGTCAGTAAGAAATTCTGTAATCTTTCGGTTGTAGCACTCACGTTCTCGACAGCACTGTTCCAGGCCACATAGGCATTGAAAGCTTTGCCGATCTCCTCAGGCTTCAACTCCGGTTTGATATCTTCACTGCGTAGAATTGCGACCAAGAGATCGATATCATCTTGAGCGGCTTCCAATCGAATAGCGTCCTTAAGGTCTTGATCGCATTGGTTGTAGTTCTTGATTTTCTCACAGAAGACGGGCTCGTTGATCTTGGCCGTGAGTCCATCGATGCTCTTCTGGACGGTCCTGATGCTGTCGCCGAGGGCCAAGGAGAATATTCGTTGAAGCAACGATTTAGCGCCGAAGGGCTGGGCAAGGAACAAGTCGAGTACGCCAGCCATGACGGCAGCTGGGTTTGCGAAGCGGATAACTTGCTTCAGGGCTGTGTAGGGTATCAATGAGTGGATGCGTTTGGCTTGGGCGAACAGTTCCGGGCTGTTGTCTTCGGCCAGGAACAAGTGATATATCACGGCTGCCACCCTAGTTTATGGTGTCAGTCTTCAGATTTCAAACCCAGGTTTCGTACAAACATACTCAATACGGAGCCACTCGGCAAACTTCTTGTACTCGGGAGACAGTTCTGCAATCGTGTTCTTCTGTTTGATCTCGGTGAAAAGCTTAGTCAATCCATCTGGAATGTGTTAGTGAACGTGCTCGAGTAGGCTTCGTTACGCAGACCCAAGAAACTTACTGCTTTCGACGACGTCTCTTCTGAACTTCTCCATGTGAACATCGAGCTCTCTTGCTCTTTGACGTGCAATCTCGTAGAAACGCCGTTGTTCTTCAATACGCTTCTCATCCATTTCGATGCGTCTTCGAACATCATCCATCTCTTCTTCATTCAGCCTGATGATGTTGCCAGTCAAGAAGTCGTTCATAGCGTTACTGTGGGCAATGCTTTCATTCTGCAGGAAGTTGCGCAGGAAAGCGCGTAATGAGACACGCTGTTCTTCTCGGTATAACACTTTGGGTGGTGAGTGGTCTCTGTGGTAGTCACCAGATTTACGAGCGAATCTCGACGTCGAAGACGCGTCCATGGAAGCTCGAGGAGAGGATGTTTGCTGTGATGACCTTGAGGCAGTACGACGATGACCACCTCCGAAGGGGTTGGGAAGGTAGCTGCGGAAACCACTGGCAGCTGGTGCCGGCTCGTCTAAAGCAGCCTCCTTTACGTCCTGGGTCGAAACAGAAGAGATGGAGTCATCATCGTCATCGTCCTTGGTGTACAATGAGTTGGAGTGGTTCTTGCGAGGTAGCGGCGGTAGGACCTTTCCGGGGATCTCAAGACGTAGCCTCTTGTGCATCTGTGCAAATTCGCTGTACCTCCTTCCAACGTAGATCTCAGGCTGACCTTGACGCTTGACGCGGAGCAAGAACTCTGCATGGGCATGATGGCGTACGTGTCTCTTGACACTGGTTGTTCGCACCGAGGCGACGTTGACATCCCAGCCGTTTATTTGGTGACCTTCCGGTACGTTCATAGCAAGACCCTGCTCGTTGGCTTGTCGATCAACCACCTCCATTTCCGAGAAGCGAATGCGCTCTTCGTATCCAGATGCAGTGGGCAATCCAGACACCATCATCAACTCAACCAGCTTCTGTGCTTTTACTGCAAGCTTGCGGCGTTTCGTTTCTTCTAGACGGTCTTCGGATGAGGATATGCGCTTGGTCGCAAACGATTCGAGGAACTGGGAGGGAGAAGGTCAGCTTGTGCTTTTGCTTGTACTTGAGAGGCTGTCCCAACTCACCGTCTGCAATTTGTCTTGCCAGAACTCCTTCTCTCTTGCCCTATCGAGGAAAGGGAAGTTGCGGACATGGTGAACGAACATGTAGCGCAACAAAGGCAACTCCGAGTCCTCTGGAGCGACCTCACCAGCATCTGATTTGAAGGGAGCGCCGAACCGCTGTAGAGCCGTCTCCGAGGCCAGCTCCGAGATCTCCCATTCTGTCTGTTGTGAGATGAGTTCGCGCTTGAGGTCTGGGGCACGTCAGCGTCATGGTGGGGTGGTTAGAGGAATGGCATCGACATACAGTGCTCTTGTTTGCCGGTGAGGACAGAGCCGGGCGGCGGTATCGAGTGCTTTGAGATGGCCGAGTAGGTGGAAGCGGACGAGCGGTTCATATTGATGCGCGAAGATTGTGGTGACACGGCGACTGGCTGCACCAGGCCTTCTTCTATGGGATCTTCTGGCGCCGTGTTGAAGCGCTCAAGTCGTGGCTGAAATGAGGCGGAGTTTGGCCCTGAGCTATTCATGGTGTCGTGCTAGGTTGCTAGATTAATGTGTGCAATCGACAAGGTGCGTGCGGCTGCCTTGGTCTTTCTACTACAATAAACTAAATGTTGTTACGCTGGGAGAGCGTATGCATGATACGCGTACGCAGCCTTATGACGATGTTCCGAGAGCACCATGCAGAGGTAGAAAAGCCCCTCTTCCCGAAGCCCACCCTTGACCTTCTCACGCTATCGCAGGGCGCAGTCGTATCACGACCCAATCACTCTGACAGGAGAGTCGGCGTGATTCTTTCTTAGACAGACCTCCTGACTGTTGGGCGACTATTTTCAGGTCGTCTGTGCCTCTCTTCGAATCAATGTCTGCCTTTGTAAATAGCTGAGATGCTCAACTGTAGGCCTGCCTACCAGCTCGGCCTCAGGCTAAACACCCGTTTGGCCGCTGCTTCCAGCCAAGACTCACCTTGGAATCATCTTCCCAAGGATGACGACGCAGCTGACAGCAAATTCTTTGTCCACATGGTCCGGAGCATTGATTCTTCTCGGGATGTTTTTATTGCGTCTCACTTTCCATGGAATCTCGTGGTTGTTTATCGCTCAACTTGAAACCAGAAGCTTTTGTAACCATCTCCAATTGCTTTGTAGATCCCTCGCATCTCCGCTTCTGCAAATCATCTTTGAACTGCCACGATTTCAACCTCACCAGCCACAGCAAGCACACATCTCACAAACACCCCCACCAAAAAAGCTTGGTTGCACAGGGGTCAGAGATCCGAAAGGGTCCGCCAGAAAAAAATACATCACCTTTGTCCCGCGGCTGCCGAGCCCTTGCTATCACCAAAAACTTGGAACGTCAAGAAATGTTTCCGTCTGGGCACGATCTTCTAGAAACATGATATAAAGTAATACGATGCATGGTCTGCCGGAAAACCGTGGGTTTGCACTTGGCGGAAATAAGAGCTCTTCGTGAAGCTGTCGAGAAGTTTGTGACCGAAGCTTCGAGCCAGGGTCGCACCCAAAACGTTGTTTGGAAAGACCATCAACGAGATTACAGCACCGCAAGGCGAGTTGTCGCTTTTTACGGATGATTGACCCTATCCCATAGTTCTCATCTTGCTGAAGGCTTGTGTCTAGTGTGGTGAAAGGGATTCGTTGCTGTGTAACATCGATTCCAGACTTTTCATAATCGATCCTCAGACAACTGAATCAGTTTCGCAATGAGACCATAGCCTCGTCCAATTTTGGGAAATCCGTTGAACATTGAGACTTGAGAATCAGTGAAGGGAAATGATGAAATACAGGCGAAAGGTTCAAAGAGATATTCTCATTTTGATCTGGGAGAACCCGATCTGCAGTCAGCTATATATGCCCTGTTTTAGTAGTTCAGCTCTTCTGCTCCTCCAGCACTGCCAGCTGCATCAAGGTCATTGTAACTCTTCATTGTGCGACCCTCAACTGCTTGCCTAGGCCCAACTGTGTGCTCTCCTCCTTCCATGAACATGCCTCTACGAGGGGGCGTCAGACGGCCACTGATGCTACGTCGTGGCTCAGCTCTCATGCCACCACGGTCGTATGGACCTGGCGCACGAGCGTTGTTAGTGCGCATACCGCCAGTTCTCATTGGACCAGTGCCACGGTCGCCGCCCTGCATGCTCCAACCAGGCACAGTGACTGGGAATTGTCCAGCAACGAAAGGATTGAACCCAGGAGGACCAGCTGCGTTCGGCATAGGCATACCGTTAGGGAAGAACGGCATGCTGTTCAAGCTAAAGTTGCGAGGTGTGCCGGTAGGCATGTTGTTGTTGACAGGGAAGTGTCCGTTGCTGCTGGCATCATTGCGTCCCTGTGCAAGTCTCGCTGGGTCGAGGACATAGCGGTTGACAAGCTCAATCTGTGCGTCTGTGTCAGTGAACCGTCCATGACAGGAGATAATGTTGCTTACGTCTTCCTTGAGTTTGTCATGCCAATCTTGATGTCTCTTTTCCACATGCTTCTTCCAGAAGTTTTCACCCTTGAAGAGCTTTGTGCAGTCCGGAACCTTGCACCTGAACTTGAACTCGTCCTCCTGTTTAACGAACTTGATCATGTCTTCCTCCAGACCCTCTTCCACAGGCTTGCCGCCGAGCTTTCTGAGATCGACGTTCTCGGGCTCAAGAATCATGAGCAGCTTCTCTTCGAAAGTCTTGACCCAGTTGTATGCCTTCTGAAGCTGGTTCTTACCGTAAGCTCGAGGAGCAGACTTTCTTTCCTCGACCGGTGAGCCGTCTTCGCCATCTCCAAGACCGCCTTCTTGGCGCTTGAGTGGGAACGGTTCTCCGTTGGCAGTCGCTCTAGCAGTCTCTTTGGCCGCTGAAGTCAAACTTGCGCGAGGACGACGAAGATGCCCTCCTGCACATTTGCGCTGCAACTCATGGACTGAGTCACACTCAAACACGCAGTAGAAGCAGAAGTTGAAAACGCGACGAAGATACTCGACGAGCAGATCGAGCTTCTTCTTCTTGATCAACAGGTCCTCGTCATCGACGTCTTCATCGATGCCACCTTCATCCTCTTCTCCTTCTTCCATCTCGCCTTCGTCGACATCTTCATCTTTGACGACCTTGGGAGCCGGAATAGGTGGTTGCAGATAGCCCTTGCCAGCCAGTTCGTCAATACGCTGCTCGATTCTTGCAACACCATCATAGTCTTCACCCATCTCGGAGTCGAGTTTCCTGACCAAGCGGAGAGCAAGATCCAGATCGCGTTCGACACGTTCCGGGGCAGAGAAGAGGTCCCACAAAGCTTTCTTCCTCGGGGTTTCCTGTGGGTGATGAATGCCGACATGGACAGTAAAGTCGCCCTTCTCGGGGTCTTGAATTGTCTTGTTGTTGATCTCGTTCAGCGCTCTTTCGCAAACGGTCTGCGTGTGATTTGGCTTGTCTTGGTCCATGGCACCTCCTTCGGCGTCTTGGTCGTCGTCATCCCGGCTTCCGCGTCGCTTGGAGTCCTCCTCGGGTACATCAGATGCAGGGTTGAGCATGATCCAACCAAGACGGTGGAACTTCTTTCCTGGATTCGGGTCGCTCAGGCTCAGCCACTTGTAGCCACCTTCACCCTCACCAAGATGCTCTTTGCAGAACTCCTCCATCCTTTCGCGTGACACGGCTGGAGTGATAGTCTTGACGAGTAACGTCGGCTGGAAGGCCACAGGGTCACGTACATCTCCGCCTTTGGATGGCAATAGATCAGAGACAGCCAAGACCTCCGCTGCAGCGCTGGTCTCGCCTTCCTCCCTTTCAACGATACCACCAGCACCATTACTTTCGCTCTTGTAGATACCTTCGAGGGTGAACTCGTCGAAGGTACCAGCCGTCAAGTCCGAGTCCCATCGAGCAAAGAGGTCGCGTCTGAAATCAAGAACCTTCTGGCGCAACGGATCGCGAACCTCTGGTACATAGCGTTCGCGGAACCATGTGTCATACTTGTGACCATGCACAAAGAGCTTCGCCATTCGGGTGTTCCAGTTCAGTTTGTACTGATCGTAGGCGTTCTGTATCTTTGATCGCTGTTCGCTGTGTGATTCCTTGACCGGCTCGGGACGACGACCTCCATTCTTTTGACGGTCGCGTTGTTGTTTGATATCTTGCTCGGCTTTCCACCACTCGGCAAAGTAGCTGAAACCGACCTGTGAAGCTTCCAACAGAGGGTCCCTGAGTTGGTTCACTGGAATGACATTGTCCGGAACGTAACGGTCGATGCTTTTCGGGCCGCCTGGTTGGATTTGAGGAGACGAGCGGCGTCTGTCGCGGGGATAGTCTTCACGTCCGCGGTAGTAATCGTCACGGGAACGATCAGGCTGGTAGCGGTCAATTTGGGTGGGAGAGCGGGAGCGGTTACGGCCAGCAACGCGAGCACGTCGGTCCGAGTCTGTGAAGATGGTGTGAGCGTGTGGCCGAGTGTGCAAAAGTGAGGTTGCATCAACGTACTCGGCGACCTGCGTCTCTCTCGGTACGGCTCTCTGTCGCGAGAGGTATAAGACTCGCGCTCATAGCTGTCGACTCTTGAAAGATCGTTGGGCGAATTTGCGCCGTAGGTATCAAAAGCGTCCATGATGTTGACTCGAGAAGGTGGTGTAGAAGCGGCTCAACAAAGCGACTGAAGCGCACTGTTTACGGCCATGGCATGTTAGACGGGATTCAGGAGGTGGTGAAGAAGTGGGAAACGAGACAAGGAATACGAGGGGTACAAAGAGACTGCAGGTAGAGGGGCATATTGTAATGAGGTTGAAGTAACGATGAGCCGAGTTGGCAGGTGCATGGTGATAGGGAGGTTGAGCGGACGCGACAACGAGACGAGATCGAAGAGAAGGTGATGGTCTCGCAACAAGAAGAGAGAGACGATACGAACAATTTGGGCAATACAGAAGCCGAGAGACGGCGACGCATCAATGAACAATGAGATGCTGTCGACCAGAAGTGTAGAAGGAGAAGGGACCGACCGCGACGGACGCTGCTGCTCAGCGCTCACGACTCGCTGCACAGCGGAGGGAGTCGGCGCTAACTACGCCAAGCCACTATATCCTGACAGGCACGGGCCCGCCGTTGTCGCATCTTTTCGTGGGGAAAGCTACTCTAGTACTCGGGCAAAGACGCTCCCGTTTCATCATCAAGTCAATTGAAGGACTTATAGTTGAGTCTGTTCTTTCATGATACAGATACATGAGAGATGGTGATGAAGATGGAGCGAGGTGATAGACAGGAAATCTCGAGTAGGTTGATGCGGTTCAACTGTGCAGCGTGTTGGCGGTCTTCAAGTCCGATCAAGGGCTTCAATATGCCTTGGCCGGGGTAGGGGCGTCATGGTCGATTCGCGTGTCTGTCGCGAAATGGCGATTGCTGCCGATGCGATTGATGAAGCAGAGGTGAGCAACAAAGAGTCTCCCACTCTTGAACCAGTCGTTCCCCCTGCATCATCACACTCAACATGACTTCCTACATCCCCCACCTGACACTCCCTTCGTTCATCTTCGAGAAGCCGGCCGTCTCCGTGTTGCTGCCCGTCGCACTCGGAACCGCTGTTGGCTACTCGACCAGACGTGAGTTGACACATGCCCTGCAGACGTCTGTCAGATTGGGACTGACCACCGCCCTTCTCTAGCCAAGGAGACGCAGAAAACCTATCTCGCCCTGCGTCAGCCTCCCCTTCGCCCTCCGCCATGGGTCTTCGGCCCGGTATGGACTCTGTTGTACGGTGCCATGGGATACGCCGCTTTCCGCGCCTGGTCGACCGCTATGGATTCGTTTGATGCAAAGAAGGTTCTGCTCGCAAAGGTACTCACACACCCCTCTTGACGGTTGGCAACCAACAACGTACCGATACTGACTCCGTCACAGCAAGGCGCAACTCTTTACACCATCCAACTCGGTCTTAACCTCATCTGGATGCCCCTCTTCTTCTCCCTGAAGCGCCCGATTGCTGCTACCGTTGATATCGTTGCTCTTACTGGCGTCACCGGATACCTTGCCTACATTTGGGGCCAAGTCGACGAAGTCGCTGCGTGGACTCTTGTTCCCTACCTCGGCTGGCTTAGTTTCGCAACCTATCTGTCGGCAGGTTGCGGCTACTTGAACAACTGGGACTTCGAGAGCAAGGAACGTTCGACTGCTGGCAAGCCTAAGGACACCAACAAGTTTGTTGATGAGAAGAGAGAGTAGGCAACTTTTGGCGACTACAAGATACCCAGTTCTGTCAGGAGAGACCAAGGCTGTAGGTGATCATGCAACATTCGTCATGGTTTTTGGCCCTTTCGAGCTGGCAGCATAACTGTCATGCACCTTCTGTTTGCGCAGCATCCGTCCGACATGCTCTAAAATCCCATCCCGTCCATGTCAGTAAAAGCTATATACAAAGAAGTTGTACGTTGGATGCAGCGTCTTTTCAAATCACTTGCTTATCCTGGATTTCATGGAGTGTTGAACAAGTTTGACCAACAGCCAATCGGCACCCATTCCAGCCTGCCATGTCACGATTCTCCAGTGTGGATGCAACCTCATGATCCCGGACCCCACCTTGAAACACTCCGAGTATTCCAAGTCCTTGTCGCGACACCTGTTTTCAACAGCATGGTCGGGCCGTTGTCTGGTACTTCTGTTGAGCTACTTACTGCTTCTATATAAGTCTGCACGCGGATACATGACACCACAACTCTGAACCAGCTTGAGTTAAAAGCACCAATTAACCCCGTCCAGATTCAACACCGCCTCTCCGCACAGCCCCGCCTATTGCCTTGATATTTTGCCTACAAGATCCCTCCAACAACTCGACCGTTCCAGTGCGTACATAGACTTGTACAGATGGGTTCCTTTTTCGAGTCAAACGATTATCTCATGGCAAGTCGCGCCTGAAATGCTTTTGGATACTTGCACAACCCATCAACGGCTGTGCCTGTAGATCCCCTTCTTTGTATGAGCGGTTGTACGAGGGACACGCTAACACATCTCAAAGGATTCATTCGAAAGACCATACCCGATCTCTCAAGATGAAGGAGATCTGACCGAAGACCCCCTGAGCGGCATCCACGTGGATCCGTCAATCTATGCTGGACTGTTCTATGATGGAAGTGGCCTTGAAACGACTGGACCCTTCCACGCCCATTATGGGTTCACGAGTGAAGCGACAGTTCAGTACAACGAAGACTTCGTACAGAAACGTGTAGCGGAAAGCGCGTACGCGGAGCCTTGGTCTGGATTGAACAGCCAATCTGCCATTTTCTCATCCACGTCGACACTGTCGCAAACAATAATTGCCGCACAGCCTGACATGATGAACGTTCAAGTGGATGTATCGGACTCCGGATATAACTCGTTGCCCTGCAAGCCCCTGGTCTGTCCGCAGTGCGGCAAGGCTTTCAAGAACAAGGCCGAAGAAAAGTACGATGTCTGTGTGCAGTGCTGTGAGACAAGGAGACTGACTCTATATAGGAAACACTCTTCCACCCATAGTCGACCCTTTAAATGTCAGATAAAAAATTGCACCAACCTGAAGGGCTTCGCAACATCCAATGATCTGGAAAGACACCAGAAGGATATTCATCTCATCCGACCGAAGCACGGCCCTCAGGCTTACTACAGATGCGTGCTACCAACATGTTCGAAACGAGAGAAGATATGGACTCGAAAAGACAATTTCAAAGCCCATATCACACGAATGCACAAGAACATGGGCATCGACATTGACCACTTGATCGGAAGGTAAGTGCACAGTCTCACCCCGATAAGTTGCAAGGTGCTGAGAGCTGTGCTTCAAGATCGGAGATGAATCCCACAGCGGCAGAGTTGGAACAACTAGCCCGCGCTAAGAATGCTCAAATCCACAACAAGAACAAGGGGAAGCAGCGTGCCAGCAATCAATCCAAGCAGGCGATGATGCAAGAGTACGGCGACACGTCTTCAGAGCCTGACGCATCTCAAGCAGCTATTCCGTTATGGCAGACTCATGTACCGGAATATCTTGACGACGTGCCTCAAGAGGCGGCAGAGATGGTGACTGCGTACAGTACGCGCAGAGTGGCGAACACGAATGTGCCGAATGTTGTTCTGAAGTATCCTGATGGGATACCTGTCAACACTTACGGGTATATCCAGCCCAACAGCAGACACAACAGTGCAGATGGAGCTTGGGACGAGATGTCAGATACGAGTTTCGCGTATTCTCATGAGAGTTCGGCGTTCGGTGGAGGGACAAGTGATTTTGGTTGATAGACAGGTCGAGCAATTCCATCTTTCCAACGTTCGAACAGACATCAGCACTGCATGGTAGCCACCCTCTCGGAGGACTTGAATGAGTATATTTATGTCTGTGACTTGCAGCAACTTGCAACAAGATAGCAGAGACGAATGGACAAGGGATGGAGTCTCGAGGCGGGAGAGATGCGGAGCTGACACGGACTTTGCCGGCAGATCGGGGGTCGGGACAGATTGACGCGTGGTGCTAGCAGGTGGTGCTGGAAGCTTAGGTGTCCGCTTGTGCTTGTGCCTGCCAGCTTTCCAATACCATTCAAGTATAGACAGCACCATGGCAGCAAGCGTGGGAAGCAGTTTCTTCAAGGGAGAGACTGGCCGCAACACCAGAGGTCTGCTGCGATTGATCATTCTGGTCCTGATCGCAGCAACCGCTGTTGCATCCCGTCTCTTCTCCGTCATCCGCTTTGAGAGCATCATTCACGAATGTACGTCAATTCTCGACTGTCATACACCCAGCTCCTTCCTCGATGGCCAGTCTAGCAGCTTGCCTTACGACCAATCGCCATCAACTCGAGTTCCGACTCTTGCAGCATCATAGACACGCTTAGATTGGTCCCGAAGCACAGGAGCACCAGGAACTCAATGCACGCAGTCGCTAACTAGACTCTACCACAGTCGACCCCTGGTTCAACTTCCGCGCAACCAAATACCTCGTACAAAATGGCTTCTCAAGCTTCTGGGACTGGTTCGACGACCGAACATGGCACCCTCTCGGCCGTGTCACTGGCGGTACCCTCTACCCCGGCCTCATGGTCACCAGCGGCGCCATCTACCACTTCCTCCGTCTCTTGACCTTCCCTGTCGACATCCGTAACATCTGTGTCATGCTGGCTCCCGCCTGCTCTGGCTTGACCGCTTTCGCCAGTTACCTCCTGACCTCCGAAATGTCCGACTCGCCCTCAGCCGGTCTCCTTGCCGCCATCTTCATGGGCATTGCCCCCGGTTACATCTCGCGTTCAGTTGCTGGAAGTTACGACAACGAGGCCATTGCCATCTTCCTCCTCGTCTTCACTTTCTACCTGTGGATCAAGAGTGTCAAGCTGGGTTCCGTCATGTGGGGCGCTTTCACCGCACTGTTTTATGGATACATGGTCTCGGCCTGGGGTGGATACGTCTTCATCACCAACTTGCTTCCTCTCCACGTCTTTGTCCTGCTGTGCATGGGCAGATACAGCCCTCGTCTGTACGTCAGCTACACGAGTTGGTATTCTCTGGGCACGCTTGCCAGCATGCAGATTCCCTTTGTCGGTTTCTTGCCCATTCGCAACAGCGATCACATGGCTGCTCTCGGTATGTGAAATCTTGCTTGTCTTCTATCGCTTTATTCTAATCCCTCTGCAGGTGTTTTCGGTCTCCTCCAGCTTGTTGGATTCGTCGAGTTTGTGCGCCAGACTCTGCCTAGCAAGCAGTTCCAGACTCTGCTTCGTGCCTTCGTCCTGGTCGTCTTCCTTGCAGCCTTCGGTGTTCTCGTCCTCCTCACCTTCTCGGGCGTCGTTGCTCCTTGGAGTGGTCGTTTCTACTCGCTCTGGGACACCGGTTACGCCAAGATTCACATTCCCATCATTGCATCCGTCTCTGAGCACCAGCCTACCGCCTGGCCCGCCTTCTTCTTCGATCTCAACCTGTTGATCTGGCTCTTCCCTGCCGGTGTCTACATGTGCTTCCGCAACCTCAAGGACGAACAGGTCTTCGTCGTCATCTACGCTGTCCTGGCCAGTTACTTCGCTGGTGTCATGGTCCGTTTGATGCTCACTTTGACCCCTGTTGTCTGTGTTGCCGCAGCTCTTGCTCTTTCGCAGATCCTCGACACCTTCCTCGTTACCAAGACTCCTGTCGCCCCCGCTGCTCAGGCCAACGGCAACGCCGACTCAGCCAAGACTGCTGCTTCTCTCATCCCTGACACCCTCCGCTCTACCCAGAAGCCCCTTGTCGGCATCTACTCCACCTTCTCCAAGTTCGCCATGACCGGTACCATCACCGCCTACCTCTTGCTCTTCGTTCTTCACTGCACCTGGGTCACCTCGAACGCCTACTCCTCTCCCTCGGTCGTTCTGGCTTCTCGCATGGCCGATGGCTCGCAGCACATCATCGATGACTACCGTGAGGCCTACTACTGGCTTCGCCAAAACACTGAGCAGAACGCCAAGATTATGTCGTGGTGGGACTACGGTTACCAAATTGGTGGTATGGCCGACCGCCCTACCCTCGTCGACAACAACACTTGGAACAACACCCACATTGCCACTGTCGGTAAGGCAATGAGCTCGCGCGAGGAAGTCAGTTACCCCATCATGAGACAACACGAAGTCGATTATGTTCTCGTTGTCTTCGGTGGTCTGATCGGCTACTCTGGTGACGACATCAACAAGTTCTTGTGGATGGTCCGTATCGCCGAGGGTATCTGGCCCGACGAGATCAAGGAGCGTGATTACTTCACCGCTCGCGGCGAGTACCGCATCGACGACCAAGCCTCCGACACCATGAAGAACAGCTTGATGTACAAGATGTCGTACTACAACTACAACTCCCTCTTCCCTGCTGGCCAGGCCACCGACCGCGTCCGCGGCTCCAAGCTTCCCGCCGAGGGCCCCGAGCTCTCAACTCTGGAGGAAGCTTTCACCAGTGAGAACTGGATCATCAGAATCTACAAGGTCAAGGACCTCGACAACCTCAACAGAGACCACCAGAGCGCCATGGCGTTTGAAAAGGGCAACAAGAGAAAGAAGACCAGCAAGCGCAAGGGACCTAGAGTCTTGCGTGTTGATTAGATGTAAAGCTTTACTTTCTACATGAGAAAAGTTTGTCATGGTTTCTTCTAGAAAGTGTCCTTTCTTTTTCTGTATATCGATTATCTCTGAAATGATAAAAAGCGTTTGAGCGAATAGCTTTTGGTGTGTTTCGTGTTTTGTGATTGAGCTGGTGAATGTAGTGATGTCTCCTTTGATTTATCTCTTGCTGATTTTCTCATCTTGCCTCGCTTCAGGGTGTGTTTTGGAATATCAGGTGCCGAAGCTGGGATGGATAATGTCAGGCTGGGCACTTCATTCCTGTATACGTCGACCTGGGCTCCCCACATGCGGTCCTGGATAGCTGATGTTAGTGTGATGGCCGCCATGAAGCATAATAGTTATGCGAGAGCGATAGGAGTCAAAGACCAGGCAGAGTACAGTACGTAAGAGTAAAAAGTTAAGCCCATCCGTCCTCCATCTCCTGCACTAGGGAGAAACCACACCTTCTGCCTACACGCATATACGAATCCCCTTTTTCAATCGATTGGCTTGCCGAGCAGTGAGGATAGAGAATTTGTACATCGACCGGAATACTCAATGCAGGACGCAACACGAGCGACTTCTTGGGACTTGTGAGGGGGACATTTTCGTGGTTTGGTTGGGTTCCACGCCATGCGATGGATAGGAAGAGAAGAAGAAGAAGAACATCGTTTGGGATGGTTGAGGAAGTGGGGGTTTTCGTAGCTACAACGGAGGGGCAAGGGGGGGGAGCAAAGTGAGAAGAGGGGGATAACGAAGTAAAAACGAATGTAATGGTATCCTGTCCATCACTTTGCACATTTTCACAATTCTCTGATACGGGGAAAAGCAATGGGCCAAATCCAAACACTTTGGCCATTGTATTTGGTATTTTCGTTTCGTGGGGTTTCATCATCATCATCGAATGTGTGATTTCTGATTCATCATAATCTAAGGTGAAGTGCTGACTTTATCTCTAGCTCAATCTTCCACCTTGGAAATCAGGTCTGAATGCCGTAACTCCACCCTTTGTCAATTCGCGCAAAGCCATGGTGGCGTATTGACTGCTGCCCAATTGCATCTTGATGACGACGGCCAGCTTTTGCTGCTCCTCGGTGCCATCGGCCATTTTGGTGTCTTCTTGTGTCTTGTCGTCGAGTGATTTCTCGAGAGACTTGTCGGAGCCGAGGAGAGCTTCGGCGCCGCCTAGGGCATCTGCGTTACCCTCTTCCTTTGCTTTGGCGATGAGTTTGTCAAGGTCGGTTTGGATGAGTTGCTCGTCGTCCTGGAAGTATGGCTTGACTTCCCAATCTAGGCCTTGAGGCTTGGCCATGAGCTTGCGGTATGAACCTGAGAGAGAAACGTCCTTCCACTTTCTGCGCATGTCGCGAGGGTTGAGTTTGCCGCCGACTTCTGAGCCCATGTATTCGGTGTAGAAGGCACCCAGCTCGTTGGAAGGGTACATGACGTCGAAACCAGGGAGAGGGAGGACCAAGTCGAAGATTGTGTATTTGCCGCTTGCCGCTTCTTCAGGTGTGAGGGCGCGGGCACGTTCAAACTTATCTTCGAGGGAGGTAGCGGTGTCGTGAGCGGCGGGACGGACGATGATTTCGCCTGCGTCGTCAATGGTCTCTTCGTCTTCTTGCTTGTAGGCTTCCTTATCTTTGTGTTCGTGGACGAGGACGAGGTCACCGGCGACGACTTTGTTGCCGTAGAGCTCGTAACGACGACCAGCAACAGTGTTCCAAACGAGCGATTGGTAGGCGTGAACGTACATAAGACGGAGGTTGCGAGGAATGTTTTGAAGAGCACCCTGCCAATCCTTTGCGCGTAGCAAGTCACCACTCTTGCGGTCTACCCAACCCAAATGTCTGATCAGAGCGTTCTCAGCCTGGAAACGACGAGGCAATTTGTCAAGAGCTGCACCCGACTTCTTGGTTGTCTTCCAAATGTGTAGAGCTTCGGCACGGGCAATATCGTCGTGTGAAATCTTGGTTGATGCTTGATCGGGGTTGTCGGCGGCTGCCAGGGCTTCGGGGCTGAAAGACAGGATATCCTCGACTGCACTCTCCAGGTCACCACGCAACATCTTTCTGCCGATAGTATCGGTGGAGATGGCGAAGGTGCCGAAACGTTGAAGACCGTAGTAGTTGATGAAACCACGTTCTTGGAACTGCGAGACAGCATCACCAACGATCTTCTTTGCAAGTTCGAATTGAGCTGCTGCATCTCCCTGTTGGCCAGGGAATGTGCATTCACGGAGAGTGATGGTGAACTCGTTTCCGTACAGGTCACCCAGATCAAGACCTTGCGGCATGTACTTGAAACCACCAAGTCTGGCTTGTCTGAGGGTAGGGTTGACACCCTGGAGACGGTCTGCGGCAATGCGGTAGGCACTTACACGCTGAACAGTGACACCTCTACGGTCCTTTGTTCCAGCGAATTGGAAGTTCTTGACATGAAGCTTGAGCTGACTGGCAATCCAGTAGAGGACTTCCATGGTATCCTTGTTTTCCTTGTACAGAGTGAAGTGTAGGTGCTCACCACCAAGCTCATCCCAGCCGACCTTGCCCTTGGGACGGTTGTTCTTTCCTTTTGACCCAGGCAGAGCACGAGCGTTGGGGTGGTTGTTGGCAGCAGCAGCAATCTTGATGGCAATGGTGTTGTCGTCGTTGGTCATGGTGTCGACTCTTCCGCTAAAGATGCGACGGACGTTGATGTGCGCATCGGTACGCATCTGCTTGTCTCCAATAACTTCTGATTGCAGACTGCCATGGTCTCTCGTCTTGCGTTCCGGGCGGGCGATTGACTTTGCGTAGAGGTTGCAGATGTCTGATGTCGTCTTTTCGCCAAAGATGTTCTTGAGGATGTCCATGTCGGCAGTGGCAATCTAGGCCTTGTAAGCAGCTATCAATTCGTGTCGGCAAGATAACATACCGAAGCAAGAGCTTCTTCCATGCGCTCCTTGATTGCCGTCTCTGCATTGTCCTGCTCGGGGGCCTCCGTCACGGCCACGGGCTCGGGCTTGGGCGCCTCAGGAGCCTTCTCTTTCTCTGCCGCCTGAGCTTCCTTCTCTTCAGCTTCGGCTTCCTTCTCGACCTTCTTGACAGCTTTGATGGCGGGTCCAGTCAATTCGTCCAGGTGGTATACGGTGCCAGATGTCGAAATCTCGTTGACCAGGAAATCCGTATATCTCTTCTTCACGAGGCCTCCGAATCCAGCGGCTTGCGATGCGAAAACAGTGATCCCGGCATTCTTTTCCTGCTCCAGTTGTGCTGCGACGGGATCGAATTCTGGCAGCGATGTCGAGGCCGACTCATCAGGACCCGTCAAGCGGACCTTCTTGCGTGGTTGTTCGTCCGACATGATCGCAACTATATACGATCGACGGTGAATATGAAATTTCGAGAAAGAGCGTAGATATCTTCAAACAATTATCAAACCATCGAGTCTTCGAGTCCGCGACTGGTCAGCACTTTTTTCGAGTTTGCTCTGTTTGTCTTCGATGACGACGGAACATCTCAAGGGCGTTCGACCTTTCACATTCTCGACTTCACCTCTCTATTTCTTTCCCATGTGAACCTACATCCATCGCGATACACGATCGCCCTGGTGAACACAGTAGATTGGCATATCCAGAACCTCTACGAGTGGAAGGTAGGACGAGGTACGTGTTGAATGCTGCCTGTCGCCTCGAAGAAGCCATCGCTTCCTTTTTGGAGCTTTGGCAGAAGCAGTCCTTTTCGATTTGGTAGGTGAAGCGCTGTCTTTGAATATGAGATTGTCAGAAAGTAAAACTTGCATCGTCGCAGTTAGATGAGTGAGTTTTCGCGATTTTCTCGTGTCGTGAGACTGAATTGAAGTGTTGCCTGGATTGCTCTTGCTCCTTTTGTCGCTGGAGTGTTTCCAACACAAACACAAACACCAACTCTTTGAGCAATCCGTTTTGTCTCGCCATTTCGTCTCACTTCCATCCAATCTCGATCATCCGTTTGCACCCTCGTCAACGCATCATCCCTGTTCTTTCCGCCAATCTTCTCTGCACTTGCCATCGTCGATTCATCAATTCGGCAACAATCATGCCTCCCAAACTCGCCGCTCAGAAGGAGCACAACGTCTATCTCACCACCTCAGTCACTTTCGACAACAAGAAAGACGACTTTGGAAGACTCCAAGTCTATCAAGCCTTTGCATCACTCGACGAGGCCAACGAGTTTTGTGAGGCTAAAGCTGATGAGCTCGCCGTCATGCTGGGCGTTGAATGCCCAGATCCAACACTTGAAAACTACGGCAGAGATGGCGCCTTCAGAATGGAACTGCCTTTGGAGCATCGCAACAGAGATATGATCGTCGAAACTGTCATCATGCCTCTCATGGGCGGTACCATAAGCCACAATAAGACTGTCTCATGTAAGACTGCAGCAAAACCAACCAAGGCCATCAAAGCCAAACCACAGAAGAGAAGAACAAACGTCAAGAAAGCACAAAGCTCCGACGAGGAAGAGGAGGACTATGTTTCGAGCGACGAGATGAAAGATGAGCCTCCTTCACCCAGGACCAAACCAACCAAAGCTCGCAAGGCAATCAAAGCTGAAGACTCAGACCTGGACTCCACCGCTGCCCGCTCGGAAAACCTCGACGTTGTGCATCGTGATTCTGTTGTCGATTCTAGCGCCGTCACTGCAGCCGATATTGCTGCGGCTCCCTCGGGTTCTCCTGACTGTCTCCAATACGGCTCATACTTTGTGGTTGGACATCACGAGCATTGGAGCGAGGAACAGATCAAGGTCATCATCAAGACGTTCGGAGGCACACTCAGGGATAAGATGCCCGTGTACAACACCGATAACACCTTCTCCGTTGTGCTCGGATACAAGGCCCCTGGAGTGGCTTTGCGCAGGATCAGACAGAAGGAGTTCCAGACCTACCCGCCGAAGGTCATCCTCGCTCGCATTGGTGGTCCCGAGGGTCCTACAAAGATCACCAAAGAGGAGGTCGCCAAACTCTGCAAACAAGCCCCAAGCAAACCCAAAGAAGAGACGGATAGCGAGGAGGAGCTCTAAAGCCCTGGGCCCGGGTAAAGAGACCTTGTGTCTTGACCGACATAAAAGGGAGAGAGAGAAAGCCGGAAGATGCACAAGGCTGGACACGGGGTGTTCTGATCAAGCTCTCACTGGAGAGCATCGGATGTGAAGAAACAATCATGCCATACGGCAACGTCGATGGTTGAGACTGATTCACTGGGAGAAGGGCTCGTACAAACTAAAGCCGTCGCTTTTCAATGGCCATTGCAAGAAAGCAAATTGCTATCGTACAATACAGTTACATGCCTTGCTACCGAGTATCTCTGTGCCCTCTCCATTTCGTGAAGTGACATTGTAATGCCTCAAGATCAGCAAATAAAATATGGAGACGATGTCGATGGTTCAGATCTGATTCTGCACGCTTGCGTCATGATCCGATTTTCGATCGGCGCATCCGCAACCTTGACCCTGAAGTTTTTCTTTCAACGTTCCGTCTTCTGCTCTGTCCTCTTTAGGATGATGCTCGGACTCTTGTCCAAAAAGTACGCGTCTGCCATTTCTTTTGAACAGGGCATGGGAGGTGTCAGTAAGGTGGCTGTCGTCAATGGCTTTTCGGGGTCTTCTGTTTGCAGGGATGCCGCTTCGGCTTCGGCTTCATGTGCTTGTTGACTCAACATTCACCGCCGACCGAGCTTCGAGAAGAAAACTGTTGACATGACTGCTGCAAGATGGCATGTTACACAACTCCTGTATCACATTAAACCTCGGTATGCGCTGTATGTCGCATGTACCTTTCCGCCATGATAGGATATCGGAGAGCGATGTTGCAAGGACTTTTCGTACGAAAGAGTGGATGCTGACGCATCTCGTCACTATCTCGGTGGATCGTTGATAAACCGAAGTTTTGAAGCTGTTCCATCTTTGGAGAACGCACCTTGCAGATCCGGAGATCTGTTGAAGGTCACAGCTCTTCTATCATCTACTTCAACAACGAGCAACCTCTTCTCTCCTGTTTAGCCCTCGTTTCTGCTGTTTTCGTCTCTACATAATCTCTGGCATTTCTGAGCAGTCGACACTCCGACTTCGCCAATCAGACTAAGCCACTATATTGTTCCAATTCGGAATAATTTTCGAAATTGCTGGTGCTCACAAACCTGAATATCTGCCATCATGGCCAACACAACGGATGAATATCGCTCTCCCTCGCCAGAGACACCCGCAGAAGGTCTGCCGACACCTGGAGAACATGCTCGTCTACACCACCTCCTCGCCATGGTCGATGAACCCGAACAGCCACCTTTCATGCGATCTCGCATGCACTCAACGACTCCCACGCTATACGAGGACTACAACGACCGACGTAGCTCCAAAACCACAACCCAACGACACTCTTTCAACTCAATGAACGAGAAAGAAGTCGACAACCGTGAGCACATGATTCAGCAAAAGTATGCCGAACGCCTCTGCTCCAAATGTAAACACCTGGACCGTGACCAAGAAGCCGCCTTGGGCGCCATGCAAATCGTACCGCCCGAGAAGGAAGAGAATAATAAGATAGTTTCTTGGGATGGAGAACACGATCCCAAGAAACCGATGAACATGCCTGAGCATCGCAAGTGGATGATTGTCATCTCGACCGGGTTGATGACTTTCTGTGTCTCTTTTGCTAGTTCGGTTTTCTCAACCACGACTTTCGTTACGGCAGAGTTGTTTGGTGTTAGCAGCGAGGTCATGATCCTCGGTCTTTCGCTATACGTGCTCGGCTTTGCATTCGGTAAGTTTCGTATCACTCCTGTCGCACAATCTGGGTGCTAATATGACTATAGGACCTCTTGTTTGGGGACCGCTTTCTGAAGCCTTTGGACGTACACGACCTCTATTCGCTGGCATGATCATTTTCTGTATCTTCCAGGTTCCTGTCGCAGTAGCTCAAAACCTGCAAACGATCTTCATCTGCAGATTCCTCGGTGGTGTTGCAGGCTCTGCTCCTTTGGCAATCATTGGCGGTATGTATGTCGACTTTATGGAACCTATCAACCGTGGTGTGGCTACGAGCGTCTTCGCTGGAGCTGTCTTTGCAGGTCCGGTCGCTGGGCCTGTCGTAGGTTCATTCATCACCTACAGCTATCTTGGCTGGAGATGGACCGCTTGGATCACTCTCATCATGTCTGCTTTCTTCACCATCATCGCCTACCTGTTGACTCCCGAGACCTACGAACCGGTCTTGCTTGCTTGGAAGGCCGACAAACTTCGCCATGAGACCAAGGACTGGGCTCTGCACTCGAAAAGTGAAGAGGACCCCCTCAACTACGACACCATTGTGAACAAGTATCTCATGAAGCCTCTTGTGATGATTGTCAAGGAGCCTATTCTCATCATTTTGACTCTGTATATGAGTCTGGTCTACGGTATCTTGTACTTGACGTTCGAAGCCTACCCCATCAGCTTCGAGATGGACCGTGGTTGGTCTCCTGGTCTTGCCTCCTTGCCTTTCATCGCCATCTTTATCGGTGTCGTCCTTGCCTGTGCCATCATTGGTGGTTTCTCCAAGACTTGGTATGCCAAGCGCTTGATTGCTTCTGGCAAGCTCAACCCCGAAGATCGTCTCCCTCCCATGATCGCTGGCTCCTTGATCCTCCCTGTTGGCCTTTTCTGGTTCGCTTGGACTTCTCACCCCGACACTCACTGGGCAGCCCAAGTCGTCTCGGGTATCTTCATCGGCCTCGGTATCATCCTCATCTTTATGAGCGGTGTCACTTATATGGTTGATGTATACCTTCTCAACGCCAACAGTGCTATCGCCATCAACACTTTCATCAGATCTGCAGTGGCAGCTGGCTTTCCGATGTTCGCTACATATCTCTATGATGGGCTTGGTGTCGACTGGGCCACCTCGTTGCTTGCATTTGTTTGCATCGCTCTCATTCCTTTCCCCTTCGTCTTTTGGTTCTATGGCAAGAAGATCAGAAGCTGGAGCAAGTTTGCCTTCAACCTTGGCTAGAAATCCCACCAACGCTGTACCTCACGTACACTAACTTTGTCACGGTGGCGAAAGGTGCATGAAGAACAACACATCCCATAAACGAATTTACGAATACTCATTGTACATAGAACGATTCCTTAAAAGCTGTATATATTCAATATCAAACATTGCTTGACATTCAAGGGTAAAGACTCATATTTCTATAACAACAATCACTGCTCAATGCCATGAAATCTCAGCCATTGCCGCCAACGCCTCTCGTCAAAATCAATCCCATCTCCACGATCTGACATCCATCATCCACATGCCTAGAACATCCAACAAATATCACAATCTCACTTAGGAAGCCCACACTCCTCGTTAAATGATCGAATCCACACTATTCAAAGTCGTCAGCAGACCTTTTTATGCAAAACAAACAATGGCGATATCCACGAACCTGGTCTCAAATGTTTACCCTCAGGACACCCTTTTCTGTAACAATTCCCTACTCTGTGCACCCAATTTTCCTTTTGTTCTCTGGAGCAGAATTTTGCAGAGGTCATGGTTGTGCGGTAGATTTTGTGTTCTAGGGCGTTGAAGCAGGATTGCTGGAGATGGGGTTAAGTCGTGTGCGTAGCCAGATGTGGGATATTTTTGCCTACGATACAAGGAGGTAAGGGGGATATGTCTAGGATTTCGAGGGTTTCTGATGTGGTTGGTTTGGCGTGCGCGGGTGCAGAAATAGCACCGAGGGCGATGAGGAAGTGGAAAAGACGCATTTTTGGAAGGTTCAGGATGAGATGAGAAAGAGGAAATATTGTGCGAGGCATGGAGTAGTTGTGTGGAGAATCATAGGTAAATGAGCTTTCACATTCAAAAATGGATATTTGAGGTCTTTTGAGGCCGATTCAAAAAGGAGTCATACACACGAGTGGCTTAAAACCCTTCAAGCGCCACGAACAGACGCAGAATATCTCAGATACCGGGTTCCGAGTCACAAGAGCTCCCAAAATGGCTCGAGCATATCCAATCCTTCTACGATGATAACAGGCCACCGCTCAAAGGCCATCTCCAAGGTATGGCTTGCAAAGATTGTCAAACCAGTCATCAAGACCTGCAAAAATGTCATCAGCAATCCGTCAAAATCATTAGGATACCGTCTGTACTTACGCTTGTCAATTTCGGCAGTAGGCTCGCATCTGTTCCTCGAGCAGTACTTATTGCTGCACCGCAGGATATAGTTACCTCAAATGCTTCGCATCTTCTTCTTGGGCTTCGTGCAGAACTCTTGATGGCTCATTTTCTTCTAATGCCAGTGGATAAGTCCATGATCGTATTTGTTCATGCAATTTTACTAAAAGGAAGAAAATGAGTCGGCAGGGACAATCTAGGAAGAGGTTTGACGACTTACGATGGTGTGTGGGAGGCGAAATATCAATCCCAGCGTTGACGCAGAGCAAAACACCTCCGAAAAGGAGAATGTGTATAAGACAGAGTGTGTGCCTGTTTAGAAGACGAAGATGAAGAAGGTGGATATTTGGAAGCGACGGTGCAAGAAAGCTGAAAAGCTTGTGAGAGAAAATAGACAGACGCGCCAAGGAAGCTCACTTTCTGATTCAATCCGTGTTTCGGAGCATCGAATCCCACTGGAGTAAATCTCCCAGCCTCCCAAGATGACCCCCTGAGTCCATGTCAAAATGCACAATGTATTCCTGGCGACGCATCGTAGCCAGTGAGAGTGGCAACTTGACACACTCTCTCTGGTCCATCGCATCGAAGACAAAATTATCTTGCCTTTTGACGGGGATTTGGCTGCTGTTGCCGAGGGAGGAGAGACCGACCAAAATGAAGCTGAGTACATCACGACCGAAGTGAAGTGAATGCGCAAGACAACAAACAACAAACAACAAACCTTAATTCAGACAAACCTCAGCTTCACAAATTTCTTCCAAAACCAACCTTGGACATCCATCAGTCTTCATCATTGCGCATTGTTTTCTTACCTCTCCTCGCACCAGAACAACCGCGCATTCATTCACAATGGTATGTTCCTGGCAGCGCGCCTCCTTTTTTTCACGCGCGATCTAATGGCAGAATAGGCACCCGTCGAGACTCCCAAGGGGCTGTTTCTCAGGGTCAACCGAGCAGTCGATCAGGACCAGGCCCTCGACTTCTTGCTCAACGTCAAGATGGTCGCCAATACGCTCAGAGGTGAGTCTGATGCGCAGAGCGATGTCGTTCAGACACAGCTCGCCCTCTTGCAGGAGTACGAGGCCCATTACAGGGCCGAGGTACACAGATTGTCGGTTTCCGCCGTGGCATTCTCACCCTCAGCCGCCACCACAAATTCGGCGCCTGTGCTTGACACGCATCAGGATGGTAGCTCGCGTTCTGACAGCCAGGGTCAGGGCCTCTACCCCTGTCCTGACCACAAGAAGCCCTCCTATACTCACAGTCAAGGTCAGTGTCGCAACCCGTGGCAACCAAAACCCGAGGCACATCAGGAATACCAGCCCACGCGCCGCGCCGCTCAACGCGATGGTAACTCCATCGCCTCACATGTTGACGACTCTGGCCGAGTCTCCAAGTCAGGTCCCAAGCCAAAGAGGATGAACAAGAACTGGACTCCTCAGGGCGGTGACAGGAAGTAAAGTGCTAGCTCTGAGCACGGTGGGAGACAACCCAGCCTTAAATAAACGGCAGGAGAAAACCTGGTCTCAAGAAAAACGGCAGGAGACAACCTGTTCTCAAGAAAAACACCCGGTGGTTCGCTTTGTACACAGGCGTACCCGGGGCCCCCGACAAACAGCTCGCACCTTTACGTGGTGTTGGGGATAAGTATGCATTTGCAGAAACCAAGTCGAGCTGAACCCTTTGTTTTTCCATTGTTTCTTCGGTCAGCGACCGGGATATGAAGGAGAGAGACTGCACAATGAAAGAAATACGGAGTTTGTGACTCACTCATACGGAAACACGCTGCTGTATGTTGTCCTGGCATGAGGCGGCGCGAAGTTGTATAAGTCGGTGAATGAGGCACTCGAAGGTCGAGGTGAGATGAGGTGACGTTGGGCCATACCACGACTTTTGGCCATTCGTGCAACTTGTCTAGCAGCATGTTTTATACATCCGTTCGCAACATCCTCTCCTATCTTCCTCGCTAGCTCCGTATGCCAGATCGCATCACTTTTATGATGGCGAAAATGCACAATGATTTTCTGAACCAGAGCTAGGTCCAAAGAGAAAAGCGCCAGTAATCGCTCTCTTTGGACGACGTGCTCTTGCTAAAAAGAATCGTGCATATTGATGGATACATCCTGGACATCGCTGCGACAGAACAGAGGTGCGTGTGGATATTGCACGTTAGATACATGCTCTATATCATAGATTTATTTACCACGGCACCTGTTCTCCACTGTATGTCCAGAACGATGCAGTATCGTCCTTTTTGAGCCCGTGCAACACCTTGAGCATCCCACTGATACTCTCATGAGCCTCGATCAAAGCACCCTCACCACCCATGCGAGTCTTGACCCAACCAGGATCCATGCTGATGACAACAGCACCGGGGAGCTTCTCTCGCAGTTCCTCGCCTTGGTGTACCGTGAGCATATTCAACGCGGCCTTGCTGATGCTGTATGTGGTACACTTTCTCGGCTTGATGCCTATGCTGATTTTCATGCTGCCAAGTCCAGATGTCATGTTCAAGATCCTCACATCCGAGGACAGCAAGTCGGCTTTGTAGAAGCCTTCAGTTGTTTTTGCAGGTCCGAGAACATTGATGTTGATGTGCTGGTTCATATCGCTTTCGGTTATTGAGAGTGAGCTCTGCTCTGGGACAGCATTGATGCCGCTGTTGTTGAGGAGGTAGTCGATCTTCCTGCCCTCAAGAGTCTTGCCACATGATTCAACGAAGGATGTGATGCTAGATGCTTCTCCAGTGTCACATTCCAGGATGTGTATATTGTTGTTCTTGTTGAGTGATTTCAAGTCGGTCAAATCGTTTGACATTGAGCGCACTGCTCCAATCACTGTGTTGGAGCCATCTGCCGAGAGTTGACGGACGAATTCGAGACCAAGGCCTCTGTTGGCACCAGTGAGCACGTAGACAGGCATGATGAGTGGATTTTGCGATAATTTGAGAATAAAAGGCAGTACCTGAGATAACAATTGCAACCAAGGCACATAGGCATTTATAGTCGCGATGAAGGAGGGGGCGGGGTGCAGGAGGCGGCTAAAAGTCAATGGCGGTTAAATCCCGAGAAGGTGCGATGACGTTTCGAAAAATCTCCCGTTTCCAAACTCTTACGAAGTATTCTGGCTGACATACATTCCACTGCCCACCGAGCTCGATGGCATGAACGTACTCTAGTTCTGATCGTACACAAGTCGTGCGTGAGTTCTTGCAACGAGATTGCGCGAACTAAAGCCCGCCGAGAATCGGACAATGCCTTCAGGAACAACCCATTGTCTGTTTTCTAGGTCCCAATAGCTGAGGTCTCTTCTCATCAGTTCGAATCTCGCTTCTCTTCTCTCTCCAGCCTTGAGATGCAGCTTTTCAAATCCTCTCAAGACCTTATGTGGCGTACCGGGAGGAGTGGTGTCTTAAGGAAGTGAGACGTAAAGCTGCGGTACTGCCAGAGTTAACTATGGATGGATTGATAATCCAATCCACTGGATAATCCAGTACTGGATTGGACTAGATTAGATTAGTATAGGCATTGGACTAGATTAGATTAGGTTGGCCCCTAATCTAGTACTCTAGTGGATTCTTAGCCCTATGCTAAGCCGCCTTCTAATTAGCCTACGGAGATATCCGGCGGCCTATAAGGCCTCCGATTAGTTAACTCTAACGTTAACAAAAATCCTTACGAGTGTAGAGCTAGGCGCGTCTCCCAACTTTTTACATTACTACCCCTAATTATTATAAACGACACCGCATCTAACGTACTATCTTCTATACTAAATACCTCCGTAATTAACGTACCTACCTACCTCTAACGATCCGACGACTTTAGAAGTACTACCCCTAAGGCGCGCGAAGTAGAAGGTACTAACACCGAGTACTATAAATACGTCGACTAGTCCTCCCTCTTATAGTACGAGGGCGTACCTAACGGTAAGGGTATAAGCAAGAGCCCTATCTAGAAGTACGGTTAGCGTATTTAGAAAAAAGCTACAGTTCCTACAAAATTCTTCTAGGTCTATACTAACTGCTATAAGTCTCGTGCTTATCGCACCTATATCTATAACATTACTAATGGCACGGATAGCGCCGCTAACTACCTCTTAGTAGTTTATAACATCGATAACGATAGCCTAAGGAAGCGCCCTCGAAGTATTATAGACTAGGTCTTAAGTTAACCCGCCTTATCTTTATACGGTTAAGACATAGAGCGATATAGGACGGTCTTTAACGAAGCTACATAGAAGGGAGCAGTTACTACGCTAATTGTTTATAAGAACCTTACCTTCCGTCTTCTTAAGTCCCTATATATGTAGAACTGTCTAATAATGCTTAATCTAGTAGTAGACTTAAGGGGATGTCTCCTATAGTATAGGACTATGCGCCGGTAGATTTCTTAAGTCTATAATAGTTACCTTAGAGTAGTAACCGAAATACTGTACTTAGCGTCCTCTACTATCTACTTCTCCTTCGACCTTTAGACGTCTCGTAATCTTAAGGCACTCTACGGCATTAATATTCACTTTATAGATAAATACGGCAACCTTAAGACCTTCCTTCTAGCCCTTCTATAGTAGGAAGGTAAGCATACTAGTACTAACATTGCTAATACTATTACTAAGATTATTAGTCGCTTCTTACTTAATAAGAAGATTAGGTTCTTTATTACTAATAACGCATCGAACAATAATACCTATATCTCCGCCCTTACTAATAAGTTCTACTTTAATACTATTTAAAGACGACTACGCTACGCCGGACATATCTTTAACCTTATTACGCGCGCATTACTCTAGGGTATTAACGAGGACGCCTTCCTTATAGAGCTAGCCGGCGTAGAGGTAATAGAGTAAGAGCTCGAGTGCTAGTAATGTTAAGGACCTATTAGTAAAGTTAGAAACACTATTATCTACATCCGCGCCTCGCCTTAGCGAAATGAGGAATTTAAGAAGGCTTAGAAGGCTTACCTACTACTTACTAAGGTTACTAAGCTATATACGTTTAACGACACTCGCTAGAACTCGGTGTTTAATGCGCTCTAAGTCTTTATCTTAGTACGCCCTACTATCGATGATTTCTATTAAAAAACCATAAAGGATTAGTAGGATTATGTTAATATTAAGACTAATTTTAGGACTAAGCTATGCCCTAAGAAGATGCGTAAGAAACTAGTAATACTAAATAACCGCATTACCTAAGACGACTAGGCATTACTAACTTAATATTACGAGATCCTCAAGCTAGTATAGCAATTTACCTAGCGCCTTAAGGGTCGAGGCACTAGTGCTAGCTATAGGGTAGTCTAGTAGGTAATACTAGTAATGGAGCGCTTGTTCTCGCACTTTAAGAAGCTTAAAAATTAGTATACCATTGTTAAGCCTATATAGAACTACTCTACCGTCCCTTTACTAACTAGTTAAGTCCCTACCTCTTAGAGTATAGTAATATTGCAATTATAGACCTAAAATATCGACCTTGACGACGACCTTCCTATTTCCCGACCCCTACGTAAGGCCGTTAAGACTACTTAAGGACGACGAGCTAATATTGCTTTAGTATCCTTGCTAATGCTACCGCCTATTACCCCTCTCCTATCGTCGATACTAGCACCCGCTGTACCTACCGAGTAGACTCTAGAATATTGCATATTAGCTACTAGGGTTAACTTAGCTTAGAAAAAATTGAACGAATACTATTAAATAACTAATTAGTCGCCTATATACGTCGCGGCAGTTATGCTTTATCTAGCTTACACCTAGAGATAGTTAAGATTAAAGTAGAGAGGGCGATAGGATTAGCTCGTAATGTTAGAGAAGTTAGTACGTAACTTCTAGCTATCCTCCTACTCTTAACTTATTATAGAGACTACCCCTCTTAAGGACGATCGTGCGCCCGATATAATAGCATAGATAGACGCTATACTTACCTTAGATAAGGAGGACACTAACATTAGCAGCCCTAAGACTAATAAATACGCTAGATAGTGTGTTAAAGGGCGTGTCCCTAACGTCTACTATCCTCTTAAATTCTAGTCGAAACTACGCATTAAACACTCCTATCCTAGGCTCTCTCGTATGGCCTATAATCTTTTTATAATACTAGCTATGTCTAATGAGCTAGAGCGGGTATTTTTAAGCTACGGAAACATAGTAACACCCTAGAGGGGAAAGCTTACTAGCGAGGCAATAGAGGAAGCATAATGCATTAAGAGTTAGATAAGATATAGTATTATAACTAATCTCGGAGCGACATTTAAGTTAATGGCATAGGCACTAGAGGAAGCGCCGGAGGCGCAGATGTACTGAACAAACAAAGCAAACGTCAAACTATCTGCTAAATCTGTGTTTTATCGCGTTTTTGAACGACTTAGACCATTTCCGAGAGAGTGCAAAAAGAATAATTGACCGTCACGACTGAGGCTCGAACGGTGGTCCGTGGTCTATACTAATCCACTGGACTCCATGGATTGGATCCACTGGATTGGACTGGATGCTAAGGCCGACTAGACTGGATTGGATCAGAGGGTTAATCCAGTCCAATCCATCCATGGTCTACTCTGGGTACTGCTGAGCTAGCTCTGTGGCCTGAATTTGTCACTTCAACCTTCAACACAGCAACAACATTCCACAGGTCGGCCAATCCGCCTGGAACTGTCCCTTGAGATTGATCAGGGAGCGTACTCAATGAGCCGTCAATGAGCTCGAAAGACATATTACTCGACATCGTAAAGCTGGAGTACGAGAGGCCGAATCCGAACTCATACAGCGCCTCCGTGCCGTTTGCGTCGAATTGCCGATAATCAATCATTTGGCCTTCGGTAAAATCAACTTGCCATGCGTTCGGATCTGTTGCATTGGCTACAGAACTGAGGATGGGTGGGCCATAATCTGAAGAGTTCCGCGGGATCGAGTACGGAAGCCGACCGGAGGGCTCGACAGCGCCCCAAAGCACGTCCACCAGGGCGTTTCCTGACTCCTCTCCTGGATAATGCGCTGCCAGGATGGCCGTCACATTTGGGTTGTCCGCCCAAGGCATGGCTACAACGCCTGGTCCATGAGTCACGACAATGGTGTTCGGACAGAATGCCGCTGTACTTTCCACCACTGCTGTAGCGTTCCATTGAAGATCTGGGGACGCTCGATCCGTTCCTTCGGTGGCGAAAGCTTTTAGAAAGACCAAGCAGGCCTGAGGTCTTGGGTATATGGTTCGGAATAGACCCTCGGCGACCTCTTTATTGTCGAACAGCTTTTGCACCCGGATACCCAACTTGCGCGCCTTTCTCTCGATAGCTTCCTCTGGAGTAGAAAAGCTCGTATGTCTAACGGTTCCGGATCCTCCGCCGATGTCAAGTGTGCCCATCTCGTAACCTTCCGCATTGTCGTAGTCCAAGTGAACGGAGCCGATTGTTGGATAGGACACATCGTTTCCTAAAAGCCCGATGTTGGTCTCGTGAGTCAGAGGCAATGCACCATTCGTGTTTTTGAGCAACACAGTGCCAGCAGCACCAATTCTGCGAATGATCTTTGCATGATCTGCACGAACATCTCGAGCATCGACAGCAGGATATACACTTGACAGAGGCGAGTTGTAGCCATATTGATATTTCAAGAAGACACCTCCACTTGCAGGATCTGGTTCGGGAAAGTCCTGGTCTTGGCCGAGAAGATAGTATGGCATCATGACCCGTGTCACCATATCGTTGAGCCGATCCAACGACACGGTACCATTGTTGACTGCCGCAAGGAGCGAATCGCCAAAGTACGAGACTCCAGAAACACTCTGCGTCCCTGGCATTTCCATGTCCAGTCCTCCATTTGCGGATAGTTCTGTTGAGTGTGTGGCATCCCAGTCGGAGAGAACATACCCTGGGAATGCTAGCTCATCTTTGAGAATCCTGTTAAGTATATCCGGATTCGCGCACGTGTAATTACCGTTGACGCGGTTGTAGCCACACATGACTGATGCAGTCCCAGCATGCACCGCGTTGGCCTGTTCCAAACGAACGAAAAGAGTCAGCAAGATATATTAGGCGCCGTATCGAGTCACAGACTTGACACTTACGAAAGGCCACAGATATAGCTCGTGTAGCGTGCGGTCATCAATATTGGCCGATACCGCATCTATGACGGTTCCGTTGCTGACTGTGAGTCCACCGCTGAGGGTAGAAGACCCGCGCTGGGTCTCTTGCTCATTGCCGATATAATGTTTTGAAGACGCCTGGACGCCAGCGGCTTGTATACCGGTGACCGAAGCGTTCGTCGCGACACCGGCTAAGTACGGATCGGGGCCGAGCCCTTCCCAGTTCCTCCCGGCAACAATGCTGCGACCCAGAGGCCCAGGAGAAGGCCTGAATGGTGATTAGCTAGGACGAGATGTACGTATCGCGTCAGGTGGATCATACCCCAGGTGTACATGAGCACCCTTAGCTCTGAACTCCTCTCCAATAGCTAAAGCGCGTTGGTACATGAGATCCCTGTCCCATGTCGCTGCCACAGTGATACCAGAAGGGAACACACTGACGCCATCAGAGCGAGCATACCCAGTCGGCCCATCGGAGTAACAAAGACCGCTGAAGTTGAGACGTGGGATACCCGAGATCGTACCAACGCAGGGTAGCACTGGACCGGGACCGTAACTTCCAGTGACAAGACCTATCTTTTCGGCTGTATCAAGTTGAGAGAGGAAGGATCTGGCCTTCTCCATGGCAGTGCATTGAGCTTTGGAATGGTCAGCCAGACAGACTCTTGATGTGAAGCATAAGCAGCGAGATAACGAGCTTACCCGAATTGTTTCTTGGAGGTACATTGAGGCTAAGAGTGAGCGGCAAAGTTACTGCAAGACATGCGGTGCTCGCTGTCTTGATGAACATAGTGTGGAAGAAAACAATCAAAGGTTGTGAGTGGACTTCTCATAAAAGTCAAAAGGCAAGAACAGCATACATGGTGAGTGCGTCCTCTTATAGTGTTGATCGGAAGGGATTTGCATCAAGCATGACGCGCATCTTAGTACCCTAGAGTGCGAGCTCATACCTTCCCGGCACATAGATCCAACACGACGTGTACAAGGGATGTGCTCTCCACAGCTCTGGACTTGGTGGGGGACCTTGAGCGAGGAAACCATATCCAGAGCCGAGAGAGTCAATACGGCGTGTTATACGATACGATCGAATACGACGCAGGCGTAAACGAAATACGACCACTATGATAAGAGCTCAAACGTAACACAACACACGACTGATTAAGCTTGATATCTGCATGACGAAGAAGAATAGGCAGCGAGACGCAAGTCGTTTGCCATAAGCGTAGAAACTGTGAAAGCTTGATCAGATCGTGGACTATGTGAGTTCCGCTTGGAGATTTCCAGCTGACAAACCTTGTCTAGACTCTTCTTCTGAGATGAGAATATTACATCGAGACAAAGACACAATTCAAAGTGGACAAGGATAGCAAACAAGAATCTGGTCTCAGAAAGAAGGGACAAAGGCAATCTGGAAAAGCAAGTGTTAATATCGGTTGAGCATACTTACCACACATGGTGGCACATATCTAGGAGCGTTCCTCAACATTCTTTAGAGTGTCGAGGCCATAATAAAACCATCACACCGAGTCGCCCCTTCGAGCTTCAACAAACTGACTACGAGCAAAGACGCACCGCGCCACAACACCCAGGATCTTCACCTCTGCACATTCTCGTTCTGATACAACCACCCACAAAGCTCATACAAACCTCTGACGAAAAACGACCATAAGAAAAGGATAAGAAACTTTCTGGTATCATAGTCAGGAAGCTCAAGTTCGTTGAGGATGATGCGGACCCTGACGAGAAGAATGCAGAAGTTGAAGAGGATCGTGCTCATCATTATACACACACAGCAGAAAGTTATCCTGTCGTCAACTCCCGGTTCACTTACAAGAAAGTATATGGAAGCGAGGATTGTGAGTATGAGCAAGATATCGGCCATATCGATCATCGTGGTGTTTTGTGTGTGCGGTAGTGGCTCGATGTGACTGATGTGGATGGAAGATGATCAGTTTCTGCGAATCAGAAGGAGCATCATATAATTTTCTCCCGTCGACTCTGTGAGAACCAAAGGGGCAGGATGAAGACAATAAGATTGTTGTAAAAACAAAGAAAATGGATTGCTAGATGTACTCAGACAAAGAAGGTGACATTTCTGCGAAAGAAAAGATAATAGAATGTAAAAGATGCTTACTCTGAAAAATCCGCGTAAGGCTCCCCACACAGCCATTGATGAAGCTCATACAAGCTTCTGATCAACAAAGACCAGATAAGAACAATGTAGATCTTTTTTATGTCAATGTATGAAGTGGTCAAGGTCTCAGTAACGCAGATTTCTATGAGGAGAGAGGCGAAGTTGAGGATGATTATCAGGATTGCGACAATCGTGATGATGACAGTTAGCGCGTGTTCCGGATCCGATTCCTGCAGTAATTTAGTGAATGTGACAGCTACTAATAATGTGAGAAACTAACAGATGATATCAAACATTGCTGGGTTGTTTCGTGTGGTTGATTATTTGGTGGAGGGGGGTTGATCTGGTTAAAAAGAGATTGGCCGATCTTTGATGATGGAGAGGAGGATTATAAACAACATTTTGTCGACTCCATTGAAGTTAGAGAGCGAAACAAGAACAATGATATCTCAAACGTACAAAGAGGCGAAACGTGTTGCGAACAATTGCACAAAGAATGCGGCATGGTCGCAGAAAAGAGCACAAAGGTCATCAAAGAGCGAGCCGAAATGAATCAGTCACCCATGTGCTACGAATGCAGCATCTTGGGACAGAGAAATGTTGGATGCATTGTTAAAGTAGGAGAGGTTGAATATCTTGTTTGGCCACCCTCTAGTATTCTTGGTGAGGGCGAATAACTTGGATCTGGTTCTAAACTGTCGAGCGTCTCGTATATCTCCCAAGTTGTCGGCCAGTCGCCTTGTATCATAGGTGCGTCAAGCTTTACCGAGAGCTTGGATGTATCGTAGAGAAGATACTGCAACATCGACAGCATCTTGCAGCCGAGCTGCTTCTGCTAGAAGCACCACTCGCCGATGCGTTCATTGAGGAGACTGTCCCATGCTCTGTTCGAGTTCTCTCTCGAGCTCCTCACGTGCCTTCTTCAGCCACTCGCTAAGGTTGGCATTCAGGACAGCAAGCTCTTCCTTGGTAATGCATCTCTTCTATAACATTTAGCAAAGCCCGTTCGCGGTCTCGGAAATGTCACATGTGAACCAACCTTGCTTGTGTCGCCGGCGTTTTCCTTCTCGTCCTTATCGATGGTCTGCTTTTGCGATTCGGCCGAGGGGGCGGCGCTGTTCGTTTTCTTCTTCATGGCGGGCTGCTTGATTGAGTGTTAGCGGTTGTGATTAGAGAGGCAGGGTACTACGGGTCTACCTGAAGGGTTGCTTGGTTTGAAGAATTTTGAGCACGTCGTGAACGTACTCGATGAAAAGCTGTTGGATAAACGCGGATTGGTGAAATGGTGTTGGAACCTTTTTGTTGGCTTGGATAGAGAGCTCGGAGTGAGACGGAAGAGGAAGAGTGACGCGCAGCGCCGGTTGATGTATGGCTCGCCCCAGAGGCTCACTGATTGCGTGCATTCGGGGTGGTGATGGTCCAGTCTGCGCGTACTGATGTGTCGATATCGTCAAGTGCGTCATGCAGGTAGTCCACGAGTATCCAAGAATGTGATGGTCCATCCTGCATGCACCTGTGTGTTGATGAAGTGAGTTCCTCAAACAGCCCATCAGCGCACGCTGCGAGTGAAGCCACTTTCTCAGTGACATGCTATATGTTGCATAAATTTGAGACCCCTTCCAGAGGAGAATCCGGTTGTTTAGCCCAAGCGGCAACACGCCTCTTTACGGGGTTTCGCTCTGAATTACCAACAACCCGAACAGGCGCAACTGGTGTCAGAGTCATCCCCCTACAGAACCCTCCTGAATTGACCAACAACCCGAACAGGCGCAACTGGTGTCAGGTAGCCTTCAACTCCTCTTTTTGCTCTTTTGCCCAAGTAAGGGCGGCAGTGTGATTGATGTTTCTCTTTGTGTTGGCAACGAGGTGTGTAAGCCGACTTTGTTTTTGATACCGAGCAGCAGGGGTTCAATTCACTGCTTGGAGCTGCTCTTTTTGCACCACAACGCGTCAAAGAAATCCGTCAACGCCAAGGCAACGAAAACACCACCAACGCGTTCATATTCCCACGATGTGTCCAATTCTCTGTAGTTGGGTCAGTTAGTGTGAAGGCTACAGGCTTGCATGCCTATACCCAAGACACCGGTTCGATCCCTGTCTGGACCGCTACGGCTGTACAATGTTCTCTGTTCGCATTGATCGTGATTTATCAAGGTCAATCGGCGGAGCGCAGTGTACGGCCACCTTTTGCCCTTTTTGTTCTGTGTTTCTTGCGACAGCTCCGCTGAATTGAATTGTTGACGGATGGTCCATGGAAGGGCGCCTTTTCTGTTTTGCTCTTTTTTTCTTTTCAAAAGACAAGCAAGAAATTTTACTTACTTTGTATACATTGCACTTGTTTTGCGACCAGTAACCATTCTACACACGTTTTTGGGGATCTTGTACCTCGAGAATGTCGAGCTAGAAGACTGACCCATTCTACACTTGGGTGGAACAGAGTGATTGGGGGAAAAGGAAAATGACATTGATACTTACCTAAACCTCAAACACAAGTCTCAGAGAAACGTCGCCTCTAGGACTCTACTTCACCAGCAAAATCTACAAACTATCACAGTTAGTCGTACAGTATAGCGTGTTCATGTTGGAGGGAGTGAGGTTGGGAAGGAGCGAATCACATGAGAGGTTGGTCATCTTGCCGCACTGACCATTTTGGTGTGGGGTAGCAAACTCTCTCCAAAACATCTCAAGTCGACACCAGCTCATTTTCTACATGAAAGGTACACCGAAAGCGGGTATTGCGGATGGAGAACAGATGAAGCTTCTCGCACTTCCGACAAGTCCTTTTCATAGTGCTTGAAGAGTAGAAAAGGGTAAAGAAAAGACTCGGGCGGAGATGTGCCGAGGATGAAATGAAAGGCTAACTCCGCATTTGGGCCGTTCTGAGTGGAGGCACAGGAAGATGCTATGCAGCAGCGGCTGAAGTTCCCTTGTTCCGATGGTGGTGAGAACTGCGATCGGGAGCGGTACCGACTGCCTTTAACCCGCTGTCGCCCTCGCTCTTCTTCTCGACCTCCGGCTTGACACGCTTTCCGTGCCTCTTCCCTTCGATCTGCCATCGCAAGCTGCCCCGGGCACAATCCTCAGACCCCGCATCACATAGCTACTGGACCAAGACGCGTACACATCTAAGATGAACCACCCAAGCAACGACACGCAGGCGGTCAAATTGACTGGCGAAGAGGTGGCCAAGCACAACAATGGCGACTCATGCTGGGTCATCGTTCACGGCCGAGCCTACGACGTGACCGAGTTCCTGCCCGAGCATCCTGGTGGTCCCAAGATCATCCTCAAGTATGCCGGAAAGGATGCCACCGAAGAGTACGAGCCCATCCACCCACCGGACACACTCGACAAGTTCCTGGACAAGAGCAAGCACTTGGGCGAGGTCGACATGAACACTGTCCAGCAAGAAGCCAAGGAGGAAGACCCAGATGAGGCCGAGAGACAAGAAAGAATCAAGCGCATGCCCATCCTTGAGCAATGCTACAACCTGATGGACTTCGAGGCTGTGGCCAGAAGAGTCATGAAGAAGACTGCTTGGGCCTACTACTCGAGTGGTGCCGATGATGAAATTGTGAGATGCTCCATACCTGACCACGCGACCTGCCACTGACCAACATAACAGACAATGAGAGAGAACCACAGCGCCTTCCACAGAATCTGGTTCCGACCAAAGATCCTCGTCGATGTCGAGAAGGTTGACATGTCGACCACAATGCTGGGCACCAAAGTCAGCATGCCCTTCTACGTAACAGCCACCGCTCTGGGCAAGCTTGGAAACCCTGAAGGTGAAGTCGTCCTTACTCGTGGAGCCAAGAAGCACAATGTCATCCAGATGATTCCCACCCTGGCCTCTTGCTCCTTCGATGAGATTATGGACGCTGCCGAGGGCGATCAAGTACAGTGGCTCCAACTCTACGTACGTCGAATCTTCCTGTTTACCACAGCGAGCAGCACTAACAACATCCATAGGTCAACAAGAACAGAGAAATCACCAAGCGCATCATCGAGCACGCCGAGAAGCGCGGCTGCAAGGGTCTCTTCATCACCGTCGACGCCCCTCAACTTGGCCGCCGCGAAAAGGATATGCGCTCCAAGTTCTCAGATGTCGGCAGCAACGTCCAAGACACCAGCGGTGACAACGTTGACCGTAGTCAAGGTGCAGCTCGTGCAATCTCGTCGTTCATTGATCCTTCGCTGTCCTGGAAGGATATCCCTTGGTTCAAAAGTGTCACCAAGATGCCCATCCTGCTCAAAGGTGTACAAAGAGTCGAAGATGTCATTAGAGCTGTTGCTGCCGGCGTTGATGGCGTCGTACTATCAAATCATGGCGGCAGGCAACTCGAAACTTCGAGATCCGGCATCGAGGTGCTCGCCGAGACCATGCCCGAGTTGCGTCGCCTGGGTCTCGAAAACAAAATCGAGATCTACATCGATGGTGGTATCCGCCGTGCCACAGACATCCTTAAAGCTTTGTGTCTCGGTGCAAAGGGCGTGGGAATCGGTCGTCCGTTCCTATACGCGATGTCGGCTTACGGTCTGCCTGGCGTTGATCGCGCTATGCAGCTTCTCAAGGATGAGATGGAGATGAACATGCGTCTGATTGGCTGCACCAGCGTCGACCAGTTGACTCCTGAACTTTTGGATATCAGAAGTGTGCACACACATACTGCATCTGTGGCGCCAGACACGCTCAGTATCGCTGCCTACGATCCTTTGGCTGGACCCAAGGAGAGGCTGGCCAAGCTGTGAGAGGTTTATCTTGTAGGTTCTATCTGTTTGTATATTGTCATGCATCATGAAACGTTTTCGCTTCTGCCGACCAATATCCAGAATCTGCTTTTGAACACGAAGGTGTCAAAGGAATATCAAAGCGTGCCCATTCCTTCTTCTAACCTTCCACTTCTCGCCTATTGTATCGCATGAAGACACCTCTAGTCATACCAGCTGTTCTGAGCGCCCTGTTCGAATTTCGCAAAAAAAAAAAGAATGACGAAAAGTTGCTTAGCTATGCTAGCTTCGTACCTTGAACCTTCCAACGCTATATGATTCTGTTATTCGAAGAAGCCACGTCTCATTGCACAGGTGTATCTGTGAGCTTTTACAGAAGTTATCTCAAGGAATTTGGCCACACTCGCTCTCCCACTAGATCAGATGACTCATCTCAAGCCTGGGTTCCAGAGAGCAAGATACAATTGGGTGATTCTGTACCCGATGATCTCTTCAGCTGAAGTCTCTCAAAACTGGTCACATCGCCGACTTAGCGCGCTCGTATGCTGGACACCGCTTAGTGGCCAGCTTAGGGTGTGGAAGTCACCACCTCTATTTTGACCCCCTTCTATAAGCATACATCGCCGCCAGAATGAAGGTCGTCGTGTGTTCCACAGATGAATTCAGATTCTTCGTGACCCAAGCTTATCATGGAAACCACTTTGTTCCATCTCAATCGACGAATCGGAAGGGCGCATCGCCATAGGTTCGCCCTTAACCTATTTTCTCAAATAGCGATCTTAGGGCGATTCACGCCTAAGCATGAGTTACTTTAGATCCAACCATTTGCTGCCGAATGGTCTATAGTCCTGCTGACTCATTCTACGTGAGTATTGCAGCGATTTTGCTGGCTAATGCTGGGATATATATGTGATCCAAATCTTTGTTCGCCCTTCACTTCTTTCCATTCACTGCCAAACCATCTTGACGAGCTGCAATTTCAAACATCAAACGCAAGCACCCGCATTTACTTTTCACCTGACCACTCCACCGTCAACCTCATCACAAAACATCAAGATGTCTTCCACCAAAACTTACAACATGGAAAGCCTGCGTCGCGAGCTCAACAACATTCCTACCACTACTGCACCAGCCTCCATGCCCGTCGTGGTGCGTCAACTCGCCAATATCTACGACATCGAAAGCATTCGCCGCGAGCTTGACAACATCGCCGCCACTTTTGTTTCGGCACCTATCTCGATGCCTATCAGACTTCGTCACGTCAACATCACACAGAACCAAAGCAAAGAGACACAGAAGGCACAGAAGGGATCCAGCGAAAAAGCTATCCCGCCAGTCTCATCAACATCAACATCCCTGCGTGTCGCCAAGACCGCAGAAGAAAGTTATAGCAACAAAGAGGTCGGCACATCATCGCCGCCTCCAGCATCAACACCAGTATCCCTGCCTGTCATCAAGACCGCAGAAGAAAGCCATATCAACAAAGAGGCCAGCACATCATCGCTGCCTTCAGCATCAACACCAAATCCTCTCTATTCCGTCAAGAAGGCAGGAAAAAACCAAATCAACATGGCGCAATCAACCAAGCAGGATGATCTCATCAAGACTTCCACCGCTCCGAAGCCAATCAAGCCTCGCCGTAGCATCTTCGACTCTACATGGGCAGATGAAATATCAACATCACCCGAACCGAAACAGACATCCAACAAGCCGGACGATCACATCAAGACGATTACCGCTCCGAAGTCAATCAAGCCTCGCAGCAGCATCTTCGACTCCACATGGGCAGGTGAAACATCACCATCACCAGAACCACAAAAGACTTCCACCAAATCACGTCGTCGCAGCTCTAAAGCCGCAAAGCAACAAAAGCAAGCATCACCATTACAAGAAACTCCTGCTCAACCCCAAAAAGCAGCAGCGGCACCAAAAGCTACAACTCCTAAGCCGGCACCAAAAGTCATCGACATCGTCGCACCTCAAGTCCAACCCACCGATGCCATCAAGACTGCACCCAAAATCATCCTCACCGATGCTTCTAAGCCGGCACCCAAGATCACCATCACCGCCGCACCTCAAACCAAAACCCCCGATGCTATCAAGCCGGCACCAAAGATCACCGCCGCAACTCAAACCAAGCCAACAGTCACAAACAAATACTCCATCTTCGCGTCTGCATATGCGAACTAAAGCTTCCAGACACTTCCACTACTCTTTTTACCCACAGGGTTTTTAACGAGAGTGGGATTAGGAGATTTTGGAGTGTATACTCTTTTTCACTTAGACAGCATAGTTTTGAACTCATGAAAGCATTTGGTTTTTGTCTTTTGTCTTTTGTTTTTGTTTTTTTGATGTGTGTGATGTGTGATTTGTGATATGTGATATGTGGTAACTTGTGATGATTGCATCGAGACGATATAGCTGACCTCTTAAGCTGATACTCAATTGGCTACAGCTTTTTCAACATCGTGTTAGTTGCTTCATGATGGCGGCTTTGTATACTCTTCTCTCGGTCGTCGCTTCTTGGATAGAAAATCTTGGAAAGGGGATTTACGTTGTAATCATAGGTTGTCCTTTTTTTTTTCTGCACTTCCCTCGAACGTGATTCGAGATTGCTATTATGCCCGCCGTTGACGTTGATATCTCTCAGACAGCTGAGAAGGTGTGATCGAAACGTCATTTTCCGTAAGAAAACACGTCTCATTGCAGATCTCCTGTTGACGAGTGGACGAACAGGCATTCCATGTACGAGCCTCGAAAAGAAGATTGGTAATGTGGTCGTCATGCTGCTTGTGTGGGTTGTTTTACCCGACGTACACATATATACGCAAGCGATATCTTCGTGGCTATCGACTTCAAGAGTCATCGAACACGGCCAACTAAAGAGGTCTGTCGCTGTCTGCCGAAAGATTGAATGCGTTGGGGCTACCAGAAGAATTACCAGCAATTGAATCCTCTAGAATCGATCAAAGCATTCCTGCTAATCAGACTATTACATCTTTTGTTCTAGCTGGAGAGATTCGCCCTTTTTTGTGCGTAGTAGTGGCTGGTTGATGAGATGATATGTGTTGCACTTTATCATCCAAAGTTGCCATTTTTGTTTCCTTATACGATTCCGCTTTGCTGATTCAATGAATGACCAACGAAGAGCATCAGGGAAAAAGGGTCAGGTAATTACCAAGAGTGCATAATAGGAATACTGGCATTCGATGCTTACATGGCTTCACTCAAGAGATGAACAGATACAGACCCTTTATGTCGATGAGTGATGAAGATGCGGCCCATAAACATTCTATCTTCATCAAAAAGCTGCTGTATCGCTTTGATCGAAACGGAAGATGTGTTTTATGGTGAGAAGAGCGTGAGACGATATCTCGCTTGCTCACTGGTTTGATGTGTCATCTTTTGATTTTTTCGAGGGAGGAGCAATGAAGATCGTGTTGTTTTCCGTGGTGAACTTAATTGCCTAGCACATGGTTTCCAACATCCACATTGGGTGACCTACCCTCTAGCAAAGAAACTATTATTCAGGCAATAAGTTTTCAATCGATCACTCGTCAATGTCGCATATCCGCACACGACTCCCTACCTAAAGTGAGCATCATCACTGTAAATTTCCTTTCCCACATCCACTATAAAAGACACTCCAAGGTCAATCACAGCTAGTTAGCAAGACGTACACCAGTATTGCATGTGTGGAGAGAACGGCTGTTTCGACACTTGGACAAGGCAATCAGCAGATAGCCCGCGAGAGGAAAGAGAAGGGATGGCAAGGAAGAGTCTGAGGCTACTGATTCTTTGATCTCCTAGATCGTATCTCCCAGCCGCTGTGGAAGTACTACGTTGTCTGCAATGTTTCAGGGGTTAAGGGGGTTATGCTGGAGGAGTCGAGACGGAGGAGCTGACGGTGACCTAATGCTTGTGTGCTGATGCCTGCTGATGAGGGGGCAGCCATAAGACATGGCTCGCGGACTTGCTTCTTGCTTCTCTTGCAGATCGCTCAGCGGCGGGGTAATGTGTGTCTGAGAACTGTTAGGCCAGGAGTTGCTCTTAAACTAACACCCCTCATGACTTTGTGAGAGGGAAAACGTGAATACTTCATATTTCCACACCAGTACAAAATTAACAGCATGCACAGCGAGGGCAAATGAAGCATAGGTCATAAAAATTTCGAATATCAAGATGGCGTTCATCCAACAAATGGAACAAACAAAAGAAGTAAAACCACATCTCTCTCCCATACAAACCACAAACTACCAAGGCTTACCACTTCTCCTTCAGCCCAATCATCCACCTTCACATATCACTCGATAGCTCAACCTATTTATTTGGAGTTGAAGACACCAGCGATACACTTGGTGAGAATAGCCTGATCGGTGTACGAACCAGCACTGCCGGTAGGAACCTCGGAAAGGACGTAGTTGGAAGCGAACATGCCGGCAGACCAGCCGGTCCAACCGAGGTAGACGTCAGAGTTGGTCATGAGGTAGTTGAGCATGGTGCAAACGTTGGTCAAGCAAGACTGGTCGTTGGAGCCACCGGCCTCGGTCAGGATGGCTTGACGGCCGTTGGCGCGGAGCCAGGTGGCGAGGGTGGTGAATCCGGCGACGTTATCGGTGGTGCAAGCGCTGTTGGTGCCAGAGCCGTCGGAGTCGGAGTACTGGTGAACATCGAAGACGAGGTTGGTCTTGCTGCCGTCCAAGTTGGTGATCTTGTTGAGAGCAGCAGCAGAGCCGTTGTCGACAAACTGGGCAGCGTGGGTCCAGTCATTGCCGGGCAGCAGAATCAAGTTCTGGGTGGCTCCGGCCTTGCGGATGGCGGTGACAGCAGCCTGGACGGTGGTGGCCCAGGTGTTGATGTCCTGGAGATCATGGGGCTCGTTCATGATACCGAAAGCGACCTTGGGCTTAGAAGCGTACTTGGTGGCCAATTGCGACCAGACGGAGGCGAATTGGGCGTTGGTGGGGCCGCCGCTGCTGCCGACGATGGCACCGTTCCAGCGGGCGTAGTTGTGGAGGTCGATGATACACAGCTCAGCGCCGGAGTTCAGGCAGTATGTAACTTGGGCGTCGTACTTGGAAAAGAACGAGCTGTCGAGGTTGCCACCGAGGGTGTTGCCAACAAGGTATTGCCAGCCGACGGGGAGACGGAAGGCATTGAGCTTATCGTCCTTGACGAAGTGGTTCATCTGGGACTGACCAGTGGTGCCGGGGTCTTGGTAAGTGCCCGAGCCGCCGTTGGTATCAATACCGAAGTCGAAGCCAGCGATGTTGACACCGGCGTACTTCACCTTGCCCTTTGAAGAAGCGACCGAGCTGGTGGCAGCCTTGCTGGTGGTCGAGGCACGGCTGGCGGCAGTGGTGACGGGGGCCTTGCTTGCAGCGGCGGTAGTGGTAGCCTTGATGGAGGTCGCGGCCTTGGTGGTGGTAGGCTTGACAGAAGTAACGACCTTGGTGGTCTGGGGAGCAGAGCTGCCAGCACCGGGAACACACTGGGAGTACCAGTCATTCTGGGCGGCGCAGTGGTAGCCAGAGACACAGGCAGTAGCACCAGTCCATCCTTGGCCACCCTGAGAGGAGTTAGTATTCAGGTAATGGAACAATGCAAGAAGTCTGCACATACACATTGGCCGTATGCGGGAGCAGAAGCGGCTGCGGCAGTACCAGCTGCGGCAGCGACAACGAAAGTGGAGTACTTCATCTTGATATAAAAGAGAAAAGAGCGCGAAAAGAATGGCACGCTAGTGGGGTGAAAGAAGGGGAGGAAGGAGAATGAACGGAAGACAAGAAACTGTCAAGAGTGCTTGTTGGAAGAGAAGAGAGTAGTAGGATAGCCTCAAGGCTTTATATCCCAATGCTTACACTGCCGGAGTGGATGTCACGGCTGGAGATGGCGACTACAAACCTGATTAAGCATGGGTCGACTGTCTGAAATATATTGACGAAGCAACGCTAAGATCTGGAGAGGGGCGATGGAAGGGTACGGTCCTGCGACACAGGCTAAAGCCCTAGAAGCCTAAACGTTGATAAAGACGAGACAAGCATTTTGACGTTAGCTTGAACCTGGTCGTGGATCGGGATGAGCATCGCATGGTATCGCGTGGGAAAATTGAAACACATGGATGGTGCAATATGTCTCAGTCCAGGTGATTACAAGATGGGGTTCGTCGTGCACATTTGACGCGAGCTGTGATTGAATGGGAAGGATCGCAAGGTGGCAGACGTCGATGCGGGTTAGAGCATAAACACCATGGCAAAGGCGTGTCCGAAATGACATGAAGCAGGGGAGGACGGATCCACCGGTGTTGTTCGAGATGGGTTCTTTGTATCCGTAAGCGAGCAGCGGGAGTGGCGCAACTTTATATGGAGCCTGAAACAGAAGCACAGCAGGTCTTGGCTTTCTAGACTTTGGGTTTTGGTATATGAAACTCGCACGTACTCACCCTTATGACTTCAAGCCCACATTCTGCCTATTCGATTCGGTATTTGTTGGCAAAAACGTCAGCTGTTCGATCTCGCGTGCAAGTAGAATTGTTGATGCAAGGGTTTTTGCTCCTCATGCGAAAGGACGGAACAGAAGCAAGAAGCAGGAGAATGTAAAACGGTCGACGGGCCGGCACGCCGCCAGTGCTAGAAATCTTAGTAAAGTGTTCTCGCCTGAGGGTTCCTCTGATTGTTCATCATCACCCGAGGCGAGATCGAATCTGAAAGGTCGTGTTGTGGTTTTCGGTGATTTTTCTCTTTTCTTCAACACAGCCGAAAATCAAGATGAGATGTGTTTCGGGACAGTGACAAGGATGGTGATGATGGCGAGCAAAGGAGGAGTTTTGGTTCGTTTTCCCGACCGAGATAAAAATACAGCTATATACACAGGTGATGTTTGTACATTCAATTTCGCATAGCTTACGAGTCACGCATTTGAGTCTCGTATCTCTTGCCCCTGAAGGCCCAAACACCCCAGTTTCCAGCGCTGACGTCCTGAGGGTCGAGGTCGTTGAGATCCCAGCGTAGACTGCGGAAACGGTTCTCGCCTGGCTCGAGCAGGATATCCATCTCGTCGCCGACGGTATCGCGTACCCAGTCAATATCACGCTTCATGTCGTAGTCAGTGTAGCCGGTGGCAATGATGGGCACTTTAGTGTCCAATAGTGGACGGATAGTGTCTTGCCATTCATGAGAGCTTGCGGGGTGGCCTAGACCGGGGTGGAAGAGAACAAAGGCGTCGAAGTATGGATCATATGGGTAAAAGGCCTGGGCGTTGTGCAAGGTGTGAAAGTACTCGACGTAAGTGGTGACCTTAAGCTGGTGGCTAATGCGGTCTTCAACAATAGCGCCAAAGGGATTCTGAGGAGTGCGGGGAGGAAGAGGATATTCATCGTCTCGGTTAGCCATGCTTTCTGGACCGATGAAGATCAGGTGGAAGGTTGAGCGGGGGAACAGCCAAGCTAGTTGCTGCCATACCTCGCGTGGCAGCGACGACTCGGCGCGAGCGCCAATACAGAAGAGGCGAACGGGAGGAGCGGTGGGACGAAGGCCCTTGATTCCGTCGCCAGCACCCGAGCGAGGAGGGTGCAATGTATATTGGAGGGCAGTGAAACTCTTGAGACCCTCGGGTGTGAGGCGGTTCCGCACGTTGTAGGGACTCAATTCGTGGAGGATACTGCCGACCGTGGCAGGGTATGTGAGGAGACGAGTAGCCTGGCGGAGACTGCGCTCGTCGTTGATGGCGTTGAACTCGCGCGAGTACAGCATGGTGTCCCAGTTGGTCAAGTTGACCTGAGCCTCATCGATCTGCGGGCCGGGGTATTCGAACTCGGGGAAGAAGCGGCCAGAGACGAGGTCGTGGTCATCCTCGTTGATCTCGCGCAGGGTATCGCAGATGGCCAAGTGGGCCTCGTAGTCGTCGGCCAAGTGCTCTTCACAGCATGCTACGGGAACACCACAGTCGGGACATTCGTAGCGGACATGTGCTGGAGGCATAGTGCCTGTCTTTCGGACCTCGATGTCATCAGGACTGGTAGGCTGACGGGTTGCTGAGTGGTCCGGATGCGGGCAGTATGCATTTTGCTTGATGAAGGCGGCGCGCTTGCGGATGACAGGTGACGGCGAGTCGCTGAACGAGTGGAACAGGTTTCCGGGTTGGAGAAGTTCACGGCTGCGGTCGCCGGCGACGTCTTCGGGACTGTGTTGGATTGCAGGTGATTCACGGGACAATTGGGCGATCTGAGGTTTGGGGGCAGATGTCGACAGGCGCCTTCTGCTTCTTGAGATTCTCTTTGACGACGACAAGGCCGGTTGTGCCGATGTGGATACTGAGAAGAGACGGGTTGACGGTCTTAACCGCGGCAGAGCGATACGCGCAAGGCATTGCCTGCATGCTGAAGTTGACGACAAGGCAGCCATATTCCAGAGGATGTTCTCACAAAAGTGCTTCTGTTCGTTCCTGTTCCCTTCAACTTTCCGGCCGCTCAATGATGCAGCGATTCAAACGCGGGAGGCCCGAGCTCTCTTTCCATGTCTTGGCCCGGCGCCGATGCTGTGAGCGCGAGTCGACTTTTCTACAACCATTTATTATCATCTCGCAACTAGACTCCATTGTAGCTTGAACGCATCTTGGAAAAGCGCCTGATCTCTGCGCTTCTGCTTTCGCTCGCTCCTCGACTCCTGATCGCCTCCGCCCATCCTCTTCAGGCCTCATTCTCTCGGCGCAAATCCCAGAAGCAGCTCGCGCGCCTCTCCACGACCTTGACGATTCGACGACTATATACTATACCCTCCTTAGACCGAACGAGCGCCCTCGAGGGTCGCTCCCCACCCATCGCCCATCATGTCTATCACCTCCAACATGTCCATGTACTCGCTCACCCTGCAACCTGCTGGAGTCATCACCCATGCCATTGTCGGCAACTTTGTCGCAAGCAGGCCGAAAGAGCAGCAAGTCATCCTGGCTCAGGGTGAAAGACTGAGTCTGTTGACCATTGACAAGGACACCGATCAAATCCGCACAATCCTCACACACAACGCCTTTGGCATCCTGCGCAACCTGTCGTCCTGCAGAGTCCCCGGTACTCCTCGCGACCTGATCATCGTATCCTCCGACTCTGGCCGTGTCTCCCTCCTCCAGTACGATGACGAGAAGAACCGCTTCGAACGCGTCCATCTCGAGACTTTCGGCAAGTCAGGCATCCGTCGTACCATCCCTGGCCAATACCTCGCCTCAGACCCCCGCGGTAGATGCTGCATGTTTGCCTCTGTCGAAAAGAACAAGGTCGTGTATATCCTCAATCGCAATTCGGAGCAACAAGTCACCATCTCCTCCCCTCAAGAAGTCAACCGTCCTCAGACATTAACCTTCGACATCTGCCCTGTCGACACAAACTTCCAGAACCCCGTCTTTGCCGCACTCGAAGTCGACTACACAGACAGCGACCAGGACCCGACAAACGAATCATACGACATCCGCGAGAAGCTGCTCGTCTACTACCGTGTTGACCTCGGCCTGAACCACGTTGTCCGCGAATGGGCCGATGCTGTCGACTACTCAGCCAACAAGCTGTTCCCTGTGCCTGGTGGTCTCGATGGCCCCAGCGGTGTCGTTGTCTGCTCTCAAGGAAAGATCACATACCGTCATCCTATGCAGGAGGCCCACACTCTGGTCATTCCTCGTCGCAAGGGTGGTCTTGAGAACCCCGACCGCGAGAGACGCATTGTCGCTGGTGTCGTGCATCGTTTCAAGGCTGGCTTCTTCCATCTCCTACAGACTGAGGATGGTGACTTGTTCAAGCTGACCATGGATCTTGTTGAGGATGATCAAGGTCGTAAGACTGGTGAGGTTGCCAGCATTGAGCTTCGTTACTTTGACACATTCCCCATCGCCTCGACCATGTGCATCTTGAAGTCCGGTTACCTCTTCGTAGCAGCAGAGAACGGCGACAGCCACTTCTACCGCTTCCTCAATCTAGGAATGAACATCGACCCTCTTACCGACAGCACCGCTCAAGAGATCTCATACTTCTTCCCTCACGACTACGACAACGTAGATCAATCCGCCACTGTCCCTAGCATGCACCCTCAGCGAAAAACTGTGGTACAAGACATCACTGGTGGCGATGATTGGAAGATCTACACAACTGCCGGAACTGGTACTCGCAGCTCCTTCAAGGTTGTCAGCCATGGTTTGAGCGTCAGCGAGCAGACTCGTGCCGAACTGCCTGACCAACCCAATAATCTCTGGGTAGTGTCAGATGATCGTTTCTCAGAAGCGGACAAGTACATTGTATTGGGTTTCCGCGATGCCACTCTCTTCCTGGAAGTCGGTGAGAACACTCACGAAGTCTCTGACCACGGACTGCACAAGGAGGTCACAACGATTCACATGGGCCTCATGGGCGACACCGGTATCTTGCAAGTCTGGGATAGAGGTTTCCGCTTCTACACTGGACCTGATAGCCCACAAGAAGACTGGAAATGCCCTCCGCATCGCACAATTATCAAAGCTTCAAACAACCACCAACAGCTTTGTCTAGCACTAAGCTCTGGTGAGCTTCTATACTTCGAGGTCTCACAAGACGGCCGAAGGATTCAGGAGTACGAGCAAGGTGCCGACGTCTTGACTGTTTCAGGTGTTGTCCAAGCCATGAGCATGGGCGATGTTCCTGAAGGTCGCGTCAGATCTCCCTTCCTCGTCGTTGGATGCGACGACTCGACCATTCGCGTCTACTCCCTTGATCCCGGTGGTGAGATGCTCAAATCACAATCCATCCAATCCCTCACATCGCCTCCTCGCTCGATCGAGATTTTGCCCATGGAAGACTCGACCGGTATGACCACCTTTGTCCACGTTGGTCTCTTCTCCGGCCTGTACCTCCGTGCTGTCTTGGATGATGTTACTGGCGAACTCGGCGATGTACGATCACGTTTCCTCGGCGCCGACGAGGCCAAGCTCTACCCAGTCGCTGTCAATGACAGCCCCGCGGTGCTGGCCTGTGGTGCCAAAACCTTCCTCTCATACCCACATCCTGAGACCAAGGAGCTATTGCTCACCCCTCTCGACTACCACTCATTCAACTGCGCTAGTATGCTGAGATCTAGAGTTGCCGGTCGCAAGGGCCAAACATCTGTCAGACAGTCAATTGTCGCATTACGTGGCGCAGAAATCTTTGTGTTCAGCATCGGAGATACCTCAAACAACATCCTCACAAAATCCATCCCACTCAAACACACCCCTCGCGATTTCTGCAGACACCCGGAATATCGCTACTTCTCCGTCATCCAATCAGATCAGAATGTCCTCAGCAAGCAGGCCAGAGAGACGCTACTTGCTGATCCGACAAGATCAGAAGAGGACAAGAAACAGATGGGCCCGAGCGACCAATTTGGCTGGCCACGAGGACCTGGATGGGCTTCATGCATTCAAGTCGTCGACCCGACAGCTGAAGATGAAAAGGAAGGCGTCGCATACACGGTTGACCTTGACTCAAATGAGGCTGCTTTGTGCTGTGATATGGTACCATTTGAGAACCAAGACGGCGAAGTATTCTTGCTTGTTGGTACCGGCAAGAACATTCCTTCTGGTGCACCAACACCGAGCTCGCCCAAATCGACTGGCTCAGTACACGTATACCGAGTGCTAGATCCTGGCAACGAGCTTGAACTTATCCACAAGACCGACTTCGACAAGCCGATTCGTGCGCTTATGCCCTTCCAAGGCCGTCTAGCGCTCGGTGTTGGCAACGAAGTCTTCATTTACGATCTCGGTATGAAGGCCCTACTGCGTAAGGCTCGTTGCCGTGTACCTGGTACACAGATCATTGGCATGAAGACACAAGGATCGCGTATCGTCGTTGGTGATGTGCAAGAATCCGTTTCTTACGTCGTCTACAACCACAAGGACAACAAGCTCACACCATTCGCTGATGATGTTATTGCTCGTTGGACTACTTGCTTCACAATGCTCGACTATGATACTGTAGCTGGTGGTGACAAGTTTGGTAATGTTTGGGCTGTGCGTTGTCCAAAGTCTGCCTCCGACGAAGCAGACGAACCTGGCGCAGCATCATTCCTCGCCAACGAGAAGGCATATCTCGGCGGCACACCTCACCGTCTCGCATTGCAGTTCCATGACTTCGTCCAAGATATTCCCATGTCGATGCAGAAGACAACGCTCGTCCCCGGTGGCCAAGAAGTGATCTTCTGGGCTGGTCTGCAAGGCACACTCGGTGTCTTCGTTCCTTTCATGGACAGAGAAGACGTCGACTTCTTTGGCAGCTTGGAGCAACACTTGCGCACTGAAGACCCACCGATCTGCGGACGCGACCATCTCATGTACAGAAGTTACTACATTCCTGTCAAGGGCTGTATCGACGGTGATCTCTGTGAAAGATTCTTCCTGCTGAGCAGAGACAAGAAGGAGAGAATCGCTGGTGACCTGGATCGCACAGTCAGAGAGGTTGAGAAGAAGATTGGTGAGATGAGAACGAGAGTTGCATTTTAAGCGAGACCTACCATAGATAGGATGTATCATGTGTACGAAAAGTATATTACGTGTTAAATTTGACCTCTGCCCTGTCGTGAATCGTGATGAGAGCGCCGTTGGAGTCGGAATGCCCGTTGCGTCATGTCTTGTAGACAGGGTGGTCCCCTATACAAGCATCAAGAGCATGTTTTTGCTTGTCGCGACTCGCACACCATACTTTCTAACATCCAATCATTACATGCCGGATCTTGAGATAATTGATCCTTTGCCTGATGCAACAAATGACTGGTGACATAGGTATACGATGAGTTATGCTGAAAATTGATATTCCAGACGGTGAGTTTTGGAAGACCGCCACAAAAGCAACAAAGATCATTGGACATTCCAATTCGAATGCCAATGTTCTTTCGCGAGCACCCAGAAGCTCATGTAAGCTCTGTGTACAGATGCACATATAATTATGATATTTATCTCATACCCTTATCGGGTAGCTGAAATAGCAAGTATCCCGTCACATCGAATACTGCCGGTGGCACCTCATGTATATAAGCCGAGCTTGGCGTCTCGTTGACCCGGCAACATCGTCTGCAGTTGCCAAAATTTGTCCTTTTCCGATCTCGAATTGCGACCAGACACATCTGCAGCATCAATCACCCACAAGATGCTGGACAGACTCCCCAATGAGATCCTTCATCTGGTCTGTAGGGAACTCGCAACCACACCAGACCTTATCCATGCTATAAAAGCTCAAGAAAGCAAACGGCATCTGGATCAATGGAACGCGCTTGCCCGGCTATGCAAAGTCTCGCGACAGATGAGACATGTCGCCGAACCACTTCTCTACCAAAACTACGCAAAACCCGACTCCGCATCAAATCCTGTTGCCCACTACTCTTTTCGAAAGTATCTCACAACAGTGCTCAAACGACCAGAACTTCTACAATACGTTCGCTCCTTCTACATCGGCTCCTGGAGACAATATGCCGATGACTTATCACAATTTGCTGCGGAGAGCAGGTTCGCTGCTTGCACTGCCCGCGTCTGCGACACGCATTTTTCTCCCGAGTTGCATGGGCTATACGACAGATATGCGAAGACAGCAATTTTTGGTGAGGCATGGAAGGAAGCTCTTGATGCTGGTGAAGAGGTTGCGGAAATTGCGCTCCTCATGAGCTTGACACCAAATCTGGAGCGCATTGAATTTTCCATGCCCTGGCTGGATCTCCAAAGTGACACCGCCCCTCAATATTTCTGGCCGAACTTACTTGTGGAGTCTGAAGAATGGAATCCGTCCAGTCACTTCCACCGGCTAGAGGCTGTGACGGCGCACAAAAGAAACATGGAGCCAGGCTTCAACTGGGATGTCGTGGCTGGATATGAGATTGATTCGCTCCTACCTTTCATCGGGCTTCCCAAGCTACGTATCTTCTGGGTAGAAGATGATGACACTGGTCTGTACCCGACTCGTTTGGAAAGGTATCCGCTCAACAACCAGGAGTCACATTTGTCGGATCTTGTTTTGATTCCGTCAAGCATCCATCCAGCCAAGCTCCTGCAGATTCTCAAGCGCTGTACCAAGCTCGAAGCATTTTATGCAGATTTCCGAGAAGAACAAGATAACTTCGTCCCAAACTTCTCGTGGGACACTATCGCTCAGGCCTTGAGCGGAAGTCAAAGTACTCTCAGAGAACTTGACCTAAGCTGTGATTTGCGGTCCCAATTAGCTACCGAAGCGGACACAGAGGCAGAATTCACCTGCATCTCTATAGGATCACTTCGCAAGTTCACCTCGCTCGAGACGCTCCATGTTCTGCAGACAACTTTACTAGGCTTCGAAAACATGGCAGATGAAGTGGAATTGGCAGTACCTGCCCTGCCATTCGATGAGATGTTGCCAAGCAGTTTACGAAGTCTCAAGATTGACATGTGTACTTTGACAATTGTGCCTTATCTTGAAAGACTTCTGGTCAAGGTCGAGGAAAAGTTCCCAGATTTTGGAGAGCTACAGCTAAGCGAGATTGACTACAGAGAATTAGATGTGGAAGGATACCCGTTAGATCAGCGCGAGGCTTTGATCGAGGGTATGAAAGTCCGGCTCGAACGTCTAAAGGAGGGGTTTATTCAGGCAGGTATCAAGTGGATTCAGTGAGCTTGCCATTTGGATATGCTGCATCTTCTTGAGACAAAAACACAAGCTCTGAAGCAGAACTTGACAACGACTCATGTAACTTCCACTTGATATGCACAACTGTCGATCACAGTGGGGCAATCTTTCTGGACAACTTTCACTTCATGTGAGGTTGGACGACTCTCATACAGCATATAATTGCCGTCTCATCTAACCGACTTCTACAGTGGTTGCTCAAGCGAGATGGGTGACATCAACAATAAAGATGTCGTTGTCCGCCCTGCAAAGGACCTCGAGGAAGCAACCCAGCTGTGGTGGCCGTTGATGACATCTTTGGGATGGGTGAGTTAGTTCGTGCCATTGTGGCGCGGAGGGAAAAAACAAAGGTTCTGACTGTCAGGAATCTCTAGAATCGTTCATATCATGATCTCGAATCCTACATCTCAGCATCACAATCTCGAGGTTTGCTTGTTGCGGTACCTCACGGCTCTGACGAACCTGTGGGGCATTGCGCGGCCACAATCTATGACAATTCCACTGGTTGGGTGTCACTGTTTGGTATAAAAAGTCGCTTCCCACGCTCTGATACGTGCTAACAAGCTGCAGTTGTGCAACCCACAAGCCAAGGAAAAGGCCATGGCAGAGCTTTGTTCGATGCAGTATTGCAAGAGTTCAGAGACAACAACACTTCAATCATCGGACTGGACGCAGTAGTCGAACAAAAGGCTACATACGAACGTCGAGGTTTTGTTGAGTCTCCGCTCGGCAAACTTCGCTGTATGTCTTGGGACATTCCAACCAATATTGATCATATCGCATCACATGACCCGGACACGAGCTTGCAACTAGTTGACATCAAGGACGTCCCACACCACCTTCTGGCAAAAAGTGATCTCGATCATACTGGCTTTGAACGCAAACATCTCTGGAGTGAAAAGTTTTTCAGTAGATCCGATCTGTTCGGGTTTGCTCTGGTCAATGGAAACAACGTGAGCGGAACTGAAGACATCTGTGCTTGGACTATCGCGCGTCAGGTTCCTCAAGGATTCCGCTTAGGTCCCGTGTATGCGGTGGACCAAAAAGCTGCACGCACGATCATACAGAGCGCGATGGAGCACGCGATACGAAGGATTGAAAATCCCTCAACCAGCTCGGCAATGTCACATCCAAGAGTAGCAAATCCGGGTTCCCATACTGTAACGGCGGAGATCTGGGATGGCAATCCTCATGCTGTGAAACTTTTCGAAATGCTGGGGTGGAGCACTGTCGGTGTGGATTACCATCGTATGTGGCTCGATGGAAAGTCCACACCGCAACAGGCCGAAGGTGGGTTAGCATACTCTGGCATGTACGCCATATTCGACGCCGCCATCGGTTGATGGGGTATATCGCAGGCGATATGGGGTACTCAACCTGCGACCGTGGACGTTTTCTCGTACCTTGCTCAAGACTCAGGTCCACGTTGTGCAGAAAACAGCTCGCTCCAGCGCACAAGAATGTAAGAATAGAATCAATACAAACAGGAGTAGTTGTATCAAGATGGCTCAACAAGACGATCCTGCTCGATCACTACCTCGCATGCAGCAAGAAGAGCCTTAGAAAGAGCGTCATTGTCTTACTCAACTGCTCGCGATAGGATGAACATCTCCGTCGCGAGAAACGGGGACGGCGGAGCACAATCCTACGCCCGTACAAGTAAACAGTAGTGCTGGTTCCTGCAGCGGGACAAGAGGCGAAGAGTTTGGACGATGGGAGCAGGAGCCAATAGTTTCAGGATCTGCAGGTGCGTTCCTGCCGCGATGACGCATCATCATATCGATCGACATGTGATTTTGCTCGTTCCTTATGTACTGTACGAGGGATCGGAGGATGGAGACACAGGTCAAGAAGCAATAAACTAACGTTTCTCGCCAAGCTTTATGGCATGGCTGGGTTGACAGGGCGGGATTCGGGAGATCTGCCAGACTTTGCTGCAGCGCCTGCGTGCTTCTCTCGACATCACCTCGTGCTCTGAATTTCACCCAATTCTCCATCATATGCTTTTCGCATATACACATCATGAACGCCTCTTTCGCCTTGCGTTTCTGTTGTCCGTTGCGACAGTTCTACCCGCCATCTTGCGGCGCAGCATATTTGTGTGATGGCAGTTGATAGGCTTACGCATGTCTTGCCCGTCTCAATCTGAAAGTCGCAACGTTCGCAGAGAAATTTATCGATTTGGCAACGGTCTCCATCTTTAGCATCCAGGTCACAACGGTAAGTCAACTGTTTCCAAGGGCTACCACCTTTTTCTCGAGAGGTTGGTAAAAACAGCGAACCTTCTTTATCGGTGCAACTTCCATCAGCGAGCTGTATATAATCAGGCTTCAGCATCCAGTTCAAGCCACCTTCTTTCTCATCACCATCGCTTTCGCTATTAACCCACTTTCGTTCAGGGGAACTCTTGTGTTTGTATAATTAATATCCGGACTAACAACAACATTCGACAACAATAATAATGCCTTCCTTCATCTCCGCAGCCGTCGCTGCCCTGTCGCTTTCGAGCCTCGCCTCTGCCAATGTGGCATACCGCCGCCAGGAGCAAGGCTTCAACAGCTCTAGCAGCGCTTCCAGCCAGCTGTCTACCCGCGTCCCTGTGCCAATTGGTACCGGAAGCTCCAGCATCATCGGCACTAGCTCCGCTGTGAGCAGCTCCGTTGCTGGTGGTGTCAACCCTGGTTCAAACAGCACCGCTACTGCCACTGGTGGTTCCTCTGCTACCCGCACTGGCTCCAACCCTTCGGCCACCGCCTCCGGCTCTACCCCCGACTCTTTGACCATCAACGGAGTCACCTTCTCTCTCGAGGTCAACATCACCTACTCTGGTGTTGAGATCGACCTTGCCATCCAGCTCACCAAGAGAGCCGATGAGACCCTTCCTCAGTGCCTTACCACTTGTGCCGCAAACACCGAGTGTGTTGGCACCGCCTTCAACAACAACACCGAGACTTGCACCTTCTTCAGCTCCATCGATGCCGCCTCAAGACGTGCCGCTCCTGGTGTCACTTTCGCCACCGTCACTGGCCGTGCCAACAACTCCACTTCTTCCGCTGCTGGAAACGGTACCTCCTCCACCAGAGGTCCTACTTTCCCTACCTCTACTCGCACCAACAACGGTACTTCCGTGACCGCCACCCCCAACAACCCTGGCACCAACGGCACCTTCCCTAACGCCGAGTCGCTCATCTGCCCTACCTACGATGATGAGGTCCTTCTCAACACCGATGGTAGCCAGTACCTCATCCGCTGCGGTCTTAACATTGACGGCACCGTCATTTCTGTCCGCAAGGCTCGCATGATCAGACGCCAGGCCACTTTCGGCAACGACTGGATCGTTGACTGCATTGACACCTGCTCTGCTCTTGGTAACTGCGTTGGTACCTCGTACAACTCTGTCCAGGGTACTTGCACTTTCTACAGCTCTGTTGACGGTCTCGTTGCCGATGCCAACACCGATTCTGCTATCCTCGTCAACGAGGCTGGCGATGTTCCCTCCGCTACTCCCGTTGTTTCTACCGTAACTTCCACTGCCAACGGTGTTCTTACTACCATCACAACCACCCCTATGACCACCTCGACCGTCTACTCCACCACTACCCGTACCATCCAGTCTTGCGCTCCCGGTGTTCCTTGCGCTGGAGCCCAAACCGTCACTGTAAGTTTCCCCGCATTCCAGATGCTTGGCGCTGCACAATGGGGCAGATTTGCCGAGGCGTCAAATCCGCTCGGCAAATCTTCCCTTCCCCTTTGCAGCCCCTCGAAGCATCCTATACCATATTTGTTCCATGAACACTGTACTAATCATTTTAATTTCGCAGGAGGTTGTCGTCGCTTATACCACTGTCTGCCCCGTCTCTGCTGTTCCTACTGGTGTCGCTACCGGCGGCGCTGGTGCCACCATCACCAAGGTCTGCACTGCATGCGCATACCAGCCTACTGTGGTCACCGTCTACCAGTGCCCCACCGCTCCTGGTGCTCCCGGTGCTGGCAAGCCTACCGCTGTCACCACCAAGACCATCTCCGTCCCCGTCCTTAACGGCCCCACCGGCGCTTTGATGACCTCCACCGTCTACCAGACCCAGGAGCACGTCACCACCACCTGTGGCGCCAACGGATGCGGCAAGGCTACCGTTACCGCCGTGGTCAGCCTCTACACCACTGTCTGCCCCGTCAGCTCTGGAGCTTCTACTCCCGCTGCTAGCAACCCTGGATCTTCGGCACCTGCTCCTTCATCATCTGAGGCTGTCTACGTTCCCGGCACCACCAAGCCCGCTACCACTGAGACTCACCCCGCCTCGACTGTTCCCGGAACCACCAACGAGGCCACCACCGTCCAGCCCTCCACCAAGGCTGCTACCACCGAGACCAAGCCCGCCACCACCGTCAAGGCTTCTTCTTCCATCGTCCAGTACAACCCCTCGAGCACCACCTCCGGTGTTGTTCAGTACACCGGTGCTGCCGTCAAGAACGGCATGGGCTTCGCCGCCGTCGCCGCCGGTGTTGCTGCCCTCGTCCTCTAAATTTGAGGGTTTTCAATCCACGATGCCTTTGATGCGTCTGGCACACATCACTCTCCTTAACGCCAACCCAAACCCAAATGTTCGAATATTCTCGGCGCCTTCTCAAAAAAGAGCTGGCTGCTTCTGGCTTCCGAGCCTTTTGTAATAACCCATTTATCACTTATTTCTTTTGTTGTCATATGTAAACTATACTTGGGAGGATAGCTGGATAGCATGGGCTGTAATACCCCCCTTTTGTTCTCACTTTTAGATAGTCATATCGAGATCTGCTGTTATCTCGGATTAGAAATTTATAAAGAACATTTTCTGATACTCTGACTTTCCATTTCTCTCACTCAATCTTGACCGGAAGTGTGCTATTCGAGAGGTGATGCGACGCCCTCATTCGGCCAATTCAAGGATGCGTCTGGTGGGTACCTGCAGGTGTCACAACAGAAAAGCTATGTCCGGCGAAGTACTGTCACTAGGAAGTTGCAGCTACTACAATTCAGCCAAACGTGAGGCCGCTGAGTATATTACGAAGGAGAACTTCATGCAGTGGATCAGATTCCGTGACGGAGATCAGGAGCCGGAGGAGCAGAGAGCCCATCAAACAGAGTTGTTGTCTCAGCAGCTTGAGAGACAGGGCTGGGAACTTTCCATGTCCCTTCTAGGATGGGTTGATATGCATGATCATCTAGATGAGGGATGTAGTATTCAAATGATAAGATATTACAGACAATTCGCTCCTGAGTCTTGACCATAACATTTCAATGCAAAGCCAACCAGAGCACTTCTGGCTTTAAACCGAGAGTTGCATGTGATGGTGAGACAAACAGGTCCAACACCTCAAATTCATGAGCTACCCTGAGCCCACTTTGTGGTGACGCATGAACAACTTCATCAACAGTGAAAAGGCAGTCGCGATGTGCGGAACGCCACGATACAACTTCTTCGACGCGGCTTGGACTTCTGACTTCGTTTATCTTCGCATTCTTCACTATCCATCATCATCCTTCAGCACAAGATTTCTATCTCGATATGAGTGATAGTATCAGCCGCCCTATCGTCTTCGGAAACGCAGATGCCGTACCCTGCTCTGGTTGCAAGACTGTATGGCCTTTGATAGGATACGGCCTCCACAACTTCTTCTGCAAGGCAATGAGCAAAGCCGGAAAGCGGCCTACGAAGTCTCATCACCTTGTGCTTTACTTCCCTCCCGGCCAAGGTCAGCTCCGATTCATCTGGGTCAATGATTCCGATTCGACTTTGGTGGTGGCATCACGACTGTCCCGTTGTCAGTGCATTTTTGCTTCGCACTCTGACAGAACACTCCCGTCGATCTACGGAGAGGACGATACAGCGATTGGCGTGTTCTGGTACGAGGAACCCGATCAAGTGGTTGATCCCACTCAGGCAATCTATTACAACAACGGATCCATATTCAGCCTTCATCACTCGAAAGGTCCCATGATAGTGTTCGCGCAAGATATCCAGGACGGTGTAGTGAACGTGGTTGACTTCGACATGCAACGAGTAATCGTCCATCTGGAGTTCTTGAAGCCCTACCTGAAACGCGAAAGGACCATTGAAAGCGAAGGCCTCAACTGGGCAGACATGGTAGATGGAGTCGTGTTATTATGTCAGGGCGAACATAAGCACGCAGGCACACCGTTCGTGTCGGTAAAAATTCACAAAAACCATGCTGTCCACAGAAAAGGGATTGCATCACCCCTGATGAGCTGCTCGAGGATGAAATTTCGCTGCATGAAGATACCAACACCGGCCATGGATGACGAATACATGCTCAACATCCCTGCGGCCATGTTGAACTTAACTCGCGACCTGGAAGCACCGGATATGGTAGACCCACAATGGACTGGGAAAGTCGGTAACGTCATTCTCGCATTACCAAAACTGGACGTCTCGGCGATGATGTCTATATACATCTACAGTGTGATAGACTTGGCACAAAGCTACATGTTCAATTACAAGATCCTCGAGCCTTTCGAGCTATCCGAGTTCAGCAGCATCGAGCAAGCCCGCTTGAGCCAGATACCGAAAAGGAAAAGGGTCGCGCGAGAAAAGATGCTCGAGCGTATATCAATCAAGAACTTCGAGAAGTGTCATGCGAGATATGCAAATATGGACTCGAGCGAGAAAGGCGGAGTTCTACGTCAGATCAGCTCCGGAGAGGTGTTCAAGCATATGCAGCACAGGGGGGAGGATATAAATGGACCTACCAACCCAGCCTTGCTTGGTATCGGTTGGCCTTTTGAGACTTGAACCAAGTGAGCGGCACTCGCTCTGACGGTCGCCCGGTCAAGCATTCGTTGATATATACATTCTTTCTTGACAAATTACAATCAAGTTTGTCTCTTGCCAAACGCCCGAATGCACGATGTCTTTAGTTTTGATGTGATTATTCAAAGAGACCAAGAAGAAGCGCGGCTCTCAATTGACCAACACCTGGTCATCAAAAGCATCATGCCTTTCTCAGAAGCCTTGTAGGGGCAACGGAGTTCGGTCCGGCTACATCTCCGTGAGTTTGTGAGTGTGCGTTGTTGTTTCTTGTGATTGCAACTCGATCACATCACAACTCGAGGAGGTGAATGTTCGTCTTCTCTCATCTTCCTATTTTGCTATGAGCTTTGTGGTAGCGTCTAGTTCTGCCAATTTCTTGGCCATGCGCTCTGCTTCGAGCTTGAAGCGGAGTTGACACCACTGCGTATACAAGTTAGTGATCTGATGGACAGTAAAGGAGGACGATCGACACACATCACCACAGCTGATCGGCCCATATTTGGGCGGATTGTCCTCGCTAGTGCAGGTGGGAATGACACCTTCCACGCAATTGAAGTTCAAACCTGTATCAAAATCAGCACTGATCGCCTCAGCTCTCCCGACATCAGAAGTCAACTCACCAAAGAAAAATGGCATAGACGTCCTCTCAACTTTCGCCCGATTGTAAACCCTGTGCACCGTACTCTTGAAGAAATCATTCGACAACCTCATCATGAAATCTCCGATGTTGACTACGAAAGTGCCTGGTTTAGGAGTAGCCTTGATCCACTGGCCTTCTTTCGTCAACACTTGGAGGCCTCCCACTTCATCCTGCCAGAGTAAAGTGAAGAGTTGGAGGTCAGTGTGGGAACCTAATCCTACTGCATTGGAAGCGGTTTCCTCGGCTGTAGTGATGGGGTAATAGTTCATCACTCCATCGGCACCGGGGAACGTCGTGCGTGTGTCGAAGTAATCTTCAGGTAGATCTAGACTCAAAGCGAAGACTTTTACAAGCTGGCGAGCTAGCTGCAAGCATGATTTCCAGTAATTCAGGACGTCGGATTTGAAATCGGGGAGGTGGGAAGTTCCTTGCCAGACGAATTCTTCACCGCGAATCCAGGGTTGCACTTCTGCTGGGAGGGAAGACAGGGGTTGGGGATGATCGGGATCGTTTTCGGGTTGGTAGCGCCAGCTGAAACTTTCTTTCACGTCGACGGATTCGGTGCGGGAGATGTTTGTGCTGCGGGGAGCTTTCCAGCCATTGTAGTATGTTGACTTGTCTTGGGAGACTTGCTCTTTGGCTTCGGTGTTTTGCTGGAAGAAGCTGTGAAGTTGTTAGTATCTGCTTGATGTCGTGATAAAGACTGACGAACGTCAGGAGTTGCGATTTCGCTTTAGCGATGACTTCTTCATCGATGCCGTGATTTTTGATGTAGAAGAATCCCATGTTTGTGCCTGCATTGCAGAGTGCTTTTGCAATCTCTTTGCGGCTTTCAAGCCCGCTGGAAAGACCGGCGAGATCGATGATGGGCACTTCCTCTTCGGTCGCATCACGAGGCTCGGTATTCAAGACTTCGCGGTAGACAGGACCATAGGCAGTGTGGAGCTCAAGCTTGTGGCTCGTGGGAGCTTCGATCACTGTGGTAGAAGACATTGTGGGTTGCTTCAAGAGGAAATCGTCTTTGAGGTCTGGCTGTATTCAAGTCTTGTATATGTGCTACTTGCCCCGTCGCGCAATTTGAGCTTGCTATTGGTTCATCGGAGACCGGCGACTTGCTACTTTTGGCCTATCAGTAAGATCATGGAGGTCAGAGGATTCAATACTGATTATCATGCCAAGTCAGAATTGGTCAGAGAGGTGTTCACGGAGGTTAAAGAGCGGAGATGAGGACGGAGAGCGAATGGGGAAGGAACGCGTCACATCGCGAGGCCAAAAGTCGTGGCCGAGGCACAACAGCCAGGTCAAACGACACTTCCTGAGCATCTCTCTCTTTCAGGATCATTGTTGGTTGACAATATCTGACATTACATTCCATCATGGTCATCTCTCACGACCATGAAACACTCGAACTGTGCAACAATAAGACAGATAAGCACTGCCCTGCCATGCCCGTTCTTGCCCGCCTGTTATCTCTCGCCAAGTGTCGAGGCGGTTGTCAAGTCGCTTCATGTGCTTGGCCGCGCGGGAACCCTGAATGAGAGTGACAACCTTCAAGCAAGTTGAAGCAGCTCTGAGCTCCTGTAAGTAGAAATTATCAGAATGTAAGTCTGAAGAAAACACGCCTGGTCAAAACTTCTCCACACCGAGATCTTGCATTGTCGGTCAGATAGTGCATACCATCTACAGATATCTACAGTAATCCCAGGATATAGTACCGATCGACCATGCCTATCTGCAACCATGCTGTGCCAAACTCTCGGCATCACATCTTCATCCGGTTTGAGCGATAGGCGTTGTGTCTCGAATGTGCGCTCTTTCCGGTTCAAAGATAAAGAAGCGAGGGCTGATTGCCGATTTTCATGATCGAATGTCTATTAATTGATCAATGTTGCCTGTGCAGGATTGTTGTTATTCACGGCAATAGTTCCTTCTAGTCTTCTACAATTCTCAGGATGTCGGGACTGGTCAACAGAATTCGCAATGGCATTCCGAAGCCTCATCTGCATGCAGCAGGTACAGAAGAGGTCAAAGGACAGGATATGTGGCTTGACAACGATGATATCAGGTGTGCTTCTCGATAGGCCTTTGATCAAGACTTCCACTAAACAGTTTACAGACCACTGAAGCTCGCCGATCGAACATGGAACGCAAAAGCATACCTTACTTTTTGGTTCAGTGCAGTAGCCACAGTTTCAAACTGGTATGCAGCATCTTCTGCTCAAGCTCTTGGTCTGAGCATGTGGGAATCTGTCGCGACTGCACTGGGAGGACAAATATTGATCGCCATCGTCATTGTGTTCAATGGCCGTGCTGGAGCAAAATATCACATCGGTTTCCCGGTGTTGAACAGAGCCGCCTTCGGAGTCTTCGGAGCATGGTGGCCAACCTTCAATCGTGCCGTAATGGCCATTGTGTGGAACGGAGTCAATGGAGTGAGTGTGATAACGATGCCTCGTTTGTACAATCGCTAATGTCTGTACAGGTTCAAGGTGGCCAGTGTATTTACGTGATGATTCACGCCCTAACACCCAAAATTGCAAACCTCAAGAACATCATGGGCGAAGGTTCAGCAATCAACTCGGGAGAATTCATCGGATGCATCATCTTCTGGCTCGTCACCTGCACCTTCCTTGTCATTCCTGTTCCTAAGATGAAAGGGCTCATCTACGCCAAGCTCATAGTTTTTGTCATCTCAGCAGTCGCCATGTGTGCATGGACCCTGACAAAAGCTGGTGGCGTCGGAGCAATTGCCCATCAAAAGGGTACAGCTACAGGTTCGGAGAGGACATGGCTTCTCGTCCGCTTCTTCTTCCTAGGTGCCGCAAATTGCGCTACTTTCGCATCCAACGCAGCAGATTTCCAGCGTTACGCTCGTCGACCCAACGATGTCATTCTGGGCAACCTTGCTGGCTTCCCTCTGAGCAACTTCATTGTTTGCATCATCGGCAATCTCGTCGCGTCTTCCTCGCAAGTGATTTACGGAGAAGTCATCTGGAACCCACTCACCTTCCTCGATATGCTTCAAACGACTGAATATAGCTCTGCCAACCGCGCAGGCTGTTTCTTCATCGCAGCTTGCTTCGCATACTCTGCAATTTTCTCCTCCATTTTCGAGAATTCTTTACCCGCTGGCAATGATATCGCCGCTCTCTTCCCGAAGTACCTCACCGTACGCAAAGGCTTCTTCATCTGCGCCGTCATCTCGTTCGTCATCAACCCCTGGTACCTCCTCGGCAGCGCCGGCATCTTCATCTCCTTCCTCGCCTCCTACCAAATCTTCCTTTCTGCCATCACAGGCGTGCTCCTATGCCACTACTACGTCATCTCCCGCGGCTATCTCAAGATCGACGACCTTTACACCAGCGACAAGAACGGCGTTTACCACTATTTCCACGGCTGGAACTGGAGAGCCTATGTCGCATACGTCGTCGGCATCATCCCAAACTTCTACGGCTTCCTCAACAACATGGGTGTTTCTGCGCCCACGGGCGTCACCAAAGCTTATTATTTCGCCTATGAGATCGGGTTGATTTTGAGTTTCGGTGTTTATTGGGCATGTTGCTATTTCTATCCTCCGCAGCTGGTCATGCCTTTGAGCGAGTGGCATGAGCCTAAGGACTATGTCAGGCCTGAGGAGAGGGCGGAAGTACTCGAGGGTATGCCTGCGGAGACTTGGGGGGACAACATCGATGGTGTTTCAAAGGTGGTCCAGGAAGATGTCAAGGAGCTTATGTAGTTGTCAACTTGTAGACTTCCGTACTTTGCGTTCTAATATTTAATCTTTCTCATCATGTCTTTCGCTCGATCGGTCTTCGTGCATCAGGTATTAGCTTGGACAGAGCATCTATGCCAATATATAAGAGCGTCAAAGTTCATACCCTCTCTTGGCTAGTCTTCAGGTCGCTCCTTTTGAGACACGAAAGATAAGGGTCGTCTGATTCCTGGTATACCATGGCTTGATATTATGATACAAGTGTGAGCATGAAGCTGCCTCGAACGAAGATGGCGGAAAGCTTTGTAAAGAAGTAATTCACAATCAAGACAAGACAGAAGACAAACAGCCATACTTCGAATGTAGAAAAAAAGTGGGTATTTGATACAGGTAAAAAAAAAAAAAAATCTTCTAATTCACAAATAGCCATCACGACCAATGTTCCTCCAACCTTTCCTTCTGCACCATCTATGCAACAGAAGCGACCACAGGAACAGCTCTGGGTTTCCTGGCGAACAAGCCGACCACGGCGTCAAACATCTCGCTGATGGGCATGAGTGCGATGTTCTCCCTATCGAATACTTGGGCAAGTTGTTCAGGTCTGACGACAGGTTTATCTGCTTCCTCGTCGTTTTCGAGGAGGAGGACTTCTGCTTGTTCGTCAGACATTTCTGCGTCGAGGTCTGCTTGTGCGTCTGATGTGGCGGTGGTGGGGGTGGCGATGACAGAGGAGGCGATGGAGGGGAGGGTGGAGCCGCCAGAGCGCTTGCCACGACGTGTGCGGATGCCTGCGATGGAAGGGGCAGCGGCGCGAGGGCTGAGTGTGAAGACCTCGGCTGCGGTGGTGAGGACCTTGTAACCACGTCTGCCCTTGACAGCCAATACAGCAGAAGCAGGATAAGGCAACGACTGGTTGAACTGAGGGGCCGAGCTTGTAGTGCTGAAGATCTGCACCCTTGAAACACCACCCTTTGACTTTACCGATACGGCAAAAGTCTTATCCTCGGGGTTTGTGGTGAGGAGAGAGGTTCCGAAGCGTGCAAGGCGGTCGAGGTTAATGCAGTAGAGCTGAGATTCATCTACGATATCCCAGACAGCGATGGTTTGGTCGGCGAGGACAATGAGATGGCGATCGAGGAATGCAAGAGCGCGGACGGTGCCGGTGAAGAAACCTGCGCGGGCTTGCTCGGTGGCGCCATCGGCTGTGTTGATAAAGTGGACGGTTGGTGTTTCCGTGGCGAGCTCAAAGGCTTGTGATACGGCTATCGTGGAGCCGTCCTCTGAGTATGCGAGTGCGGCGCCCTTAGGAGGAAGAAGCAGGCGCGGTTGATCGGGCACTTCGGCAAGCTCGACACTGCGGTCCAGAGGAATTGAGTGACGGCATGACCAGTCAACGAGACCTTCTGCCTTGGTACCGCGGACGACAATGCCGTTGCGCAAGCGAGTCTTGGGCTTCCAGATGCGGACGCAGCTATCCTCGCCCACACTTGCGAAACCAACCTCGACGGGATCTGATACAAGATTCAAGATACGACCAGGTTGAGCGTCGTCGTTCGATTGGTGAGGGCTGTCAATCCTTGTCTCCAAAGCCCAGAGGTTGCGTTCTGAGTCCCAGCGCCAGATCTTGAGGTAGACCTCGCGGCGGAAGAGGCGTTGTTCGTCATTTGAAGACTTGTCAGAGGCCAAGTGCTCAACATCGGGGTAAGGAGGAGACCAGTGCTCAGCTGTGGCGAGCCATTGTCCGTCATGGCTGACTTGCATATGAGTAACATCAGGAACCTTGATGCGGTTGCCTTCAGGGCCCTTGTTATAGTCAGTGACCATGTTGCGAGTCAATGCCTGGCGAGAGATGTGGCGGTCGTTTGAAATATCATAAGTCTGAAGGAAAGGTCGAGGGGCGGCGGAAGAAGTGTGCTGGGAGGTCTCATTCGTTGAAGAGGGCACGGAAAGTAGAAGTTGATCTGGGGACAAGGGGTTCAGGGTAGCTGCAGCCGGACGCAAGAAGCTCTTCTCCTCAGCGGTGGCGGCATTAGTGTTCTTGTCAATACATGATTGAGCCTGGAGTCCAGCGAAGTTTGCGGTGGGCTTGAGCTCAGTAGTGGAAAGGACCATGACCGAATTATCTGCGAGTTGAAGAGCATATGATGCGCCATTGGGAGAAACGGTCAGACGCTCAATCTCGGCAGTCAAATGAGGAAGGAACTGCTTCTTGCCGGTAGTCAATTGCCAAAGCACAAGAACAGTCTCCCTGCCACCAGAAATAAGATAAGTTCCGTCCTTTGACCATTTCAGAGTGGCAACTGCCTCGCGGTGCCAATGAAGGGTGCGAGGAGTCAATGACTCGGCGGACTTGTCTGAAGGGTAGACATTCTCGTAGAGGAAGATTTCACCCGAAACATTTCCTACAGCGACTGTAACGTTCTCCGTCTTTGCCTTCTTCTTGGATTCACTCGACTCGATTCTGCATTCAAGACTTGTTACGCCAGCAGAAACTGTGATTTCGACAAAATCGTAACGAGGAGAATCTGCGGAGGCGATGCGCTTGCCAACTACCAATTTCGTAGAAGTGGCAGCAACAACGAAATCGCCTTCAATGCGGAGATGGCTCAGAGCGTCCTTTGATGTGTAGATAGTGCGGTCTCCAGTGACAATGTTCCAGTCTCCGGACTTTTGGCAAATGGCATACAAGGCGTCCTGTGAGGCGTCTCCTGATGCTACAACAGCCAGGGCAGAAATAGAACCCTCAAACTTGATATCATCATTTACAGGAGTTCCAGTAATCCAGTTCCAGCGCTGAACACGGCCAGTGGACGAAGCGATGTATAGGTCCTCCTCATCGGCGACAGAAACAGCAAAAGCGGTGGCTGAGTGGTCGGGTCCGGGCAGCTTTCTCTCGACCAGCGATGTAGCAATTGACAAAACCTCGACTTCTCGGCCGTTGGAGGCAAAAACACAGCTGCGACTGGTTAGAACAAGTTGTGCAGGTATAGTCGCGGTTCAGCATACCTCTCATCTTGAGCGAAAATGGGGTCGTGCAGAACAAATCTTCCGCCCAAAGGTTTTGACAGCGACCAGGGTGATCTTCCCTCAACCTTTGCTTGCGGTTTCTCGACGACCTGAGCGTCATCGATAGCAACGCGGTCGACGGCCTTTCTTCTGCTTCGCCTCGACGACTTCTTCGCTTGACCAGGAGTGGTGGCTACTTGGAGCGCATTGTTGTTGGAATCGCCGGCAACTTGTGGCAGAGTGACAGTCGGTGTGCTGATTTGATCCTTCACTTGGGTCTTTGGTGTGGTCTTCGGTGTTTGGATCTTGACGGGCTTGGGAGTGCTTGTCGCAGTGTCGGCATGCAGGTGGTCGCTCTTCTGGCGCTTGGGCAAGGCAGTCGCAGGAGCCTTGTCACGCTGAGAGCGCTTTCTCTTCAATTGTGTGTCGGACATGATGCTCGGTAGAAAATAATGAACCTTCTCAAAGATTGAAAAAAAGTTCGGCCTGTCAAAGCTGGAGTGAGGGTCGCCCAAAAAAGTGGCCGAGAGCGCTAGAGTCTTGGCGCATCGCAAAATGCTCTGCCAAAGTCGGCCCTCTATTGTTCCCTCGACCATCATTGTCGCCTACCTCGATCATCGCAACATATCACTCCTTTCTCCACTCAACAAGGCGCATTCAATCAAACACACGCAAACACAGACAAGATGATCATCCCCATCCGCTGTTTCTCCTGCGGCAAGGTCAGTCCTTGATCGCCCAACTCGACCAATCTTTCGCATGCGCTGACAAAATTGCAAAGGTCGTCGCTGACCTCTGGGAACGCTACATGATCCTCCTCGACGATGGCATGGCTGACGGGTGAGTTTGCGCTCCTCACAACCCTCTCACTCCTTCTCTGACAAGTCTCGCAGTGACGCCATGGACAAGCTCGGCTTGACACGCTACTGCTGTCGCCGTATGCTCATGACCCACGTCGACCTCATCGAGAAGCTGCTCCGGTATGCTGTCGCGACAACCGCCATCACTTTCATTCTCACTAACACACCAATCAGTTACAACCCCAACGAGCGCGACATCATCAGACAGCGCGTCTAAACCTCTCTTCACACAACACAATACCTTTTGCATACAACAACCTGGCGTTATTCGGTTTCAATTCAGCATGGAGTTCTGGGCGGCGGGACTTTTCGAGAAAAGAAGGGATTGAACTTGGTCGAGAAAGTCAAACAATTCGAGGAATGCATGGAAGAAGTCATGAAAGAGAAAGAGAACAGCCCGAGGATAAAGGCGCGTCTCGAAAGAATCACACTCAAACCCACAACAACACCAAAAATGATACCCGTGATTCTGTCTTTGGAATCTTCTGGTCTTTTTTGCAACACCATTCTACTTCCTTCTTTGTGAATTGTAGACTGCACGATGCGATGTAGGAACCACAACAAGCCGAAACTCTCCGCATCACGATATGAGTGAGGGGTGGTATACATGTTGGACCAGGTAGGTCTCGTAAAGCCAGAGAAGCTAGGATGACTCGTCGAACTCTCTTTCACCTGTGCCAGTCAAGCACCACAGCTTGAGCCCCTTCAGGCAAACCGATCAAAAAGCCTTTCGTCGGGGATTATTTCACACACAATGACCCTTCTGACGCAAAAGGACAATAAAACTCCACCAAACACAATAGTCAAGTCCTTCAATCTCTCTGAAAGCAGACATCCGGTCCAGCACATGTCGAGAAGAAACTCTGCCTGCACCTCTCAATATCAGTCAAGTTTGCCTGATCAACGCTGACATTGTCCATCTAGACCGATTGACGCGGTTTCTAACCATGCTGGCTTACTCTGATAGTCATCCCTGCATTCAATCTCTAAGCACGGCGTTCCCAGTCTCTGATCAGCAGCCCGGTGATGCGAGGTAAACAGCAATTCTCCAATTGGCTTGTCATGTTTCCTCTACCTTGCCTCTACTCCAACCCTTGCCAGGCCCTCGAAGAATGGCTCTAAAGTTCATGAATGGTTTCGACGACTCGACAGGGAAATTTATCGTACATCTACCCAGATGAATGATCTTGCACAAACTACCCAACAAATTGCAACGATGAGACCAAGAACCAAGGAAACTCCCACGAAATCACAGAAGTAGCGAACAGAGAATTGACATGACTGCTGCTAAGTCTTTGCTATGATGAGAAGACTATCGACACGACCTCCATGACCACATTGTTCATGCTAACCAAGCTGGACCGAGGACAAGTGCGATATGCTAGGAGATAGCTTTGATGACTTACGGGCGTAATCAGCTAAAAATGCAATATCCCAAACAAGCAAGCACAAAGAAGACCATCCAAAGACCGTTACTCAAGAATTAAGAGATAGAAAACAGGGGGGGGGGGAGATGCACCAATCTCACATCCGTAAAGCAAAAACTTATAACCGAAAGCCCGCTGCACGATCGAAGAAATGGTGTCAAAGTCATGTCCAGCGTTGGATGAAACAAAATGCATTCGTGTTGATGATTATAAACTTCGCGGTGGGGGGGCATGCAAAAAAAAGTGCAAGGGAGGAAACAAAAAAAAGCAGAACCAAAATGCCGCTATCAGAAACAGAAACAGAACCATGACGAGATGCGCGTTATCAATGCCGCTTTCCAAAAGAAACGCAAAGAGGGAAAAACAACGGAAAGGAAAATGCCCGAAAGTCGTTCGCATATCGTACATGTTTGACTCGTGAACGCCGTTGCATGTGTGGAAACCCATATCGGAAAAGCGCAGTGTGATGAAGTGTAATCTGCGAAATGCAGTGTGAGAAGTACGGTATGAGAAGTGCAACAAACAGGAACAAAACAGTCTCCGGGACTCGGATGGAAGGTAATGTCTGAAGAAGTGAAGTTGTAGGGCGGGTGGGGATGGGAATAAACGAAGTGGACAAGACAAAGTAGCAGATCAACAGCATCGTCCCTTTCTGACATTGGTGTTGTCCTCGCTCTCGCCAGCCTCTGAGGTGTAGCTGACTGCGCCGGGTGTGTTGGGAAAACCGAGCCAGCTACGTCTTTTGTCGCCGTGACCGACACGAAAGCTGCCAGTGCCGCCATTGGGGAGGTCAAAGTAGCTCTGACCGCCATCAGCAAATGGAGTGCGGCCCATGGTGGCCTCGATGGTGCGCTGCTGATCAAGTTTGCGCTGGTGTTGGTCGACGAGCTTGCGTGTGATGACACGGAACATCTCTTCGATGCCCTCGCCATCCTTTGCGCTGATTTCATGGCAGCAGTCCCAGATATGCTCTTGCCCCCAGAAGCCACTGCTTCGATTGCTGTGAGGTGAAGCCATAGCGGCAAGGTTACCATTGCTGGCAGGGGGTGAGCTGTGTAGAGCACTTGGAGGACGACCATTTGAGGAAGCGACCTGATCTGGGTAGAGCTGCTCTGCAACATAGCCGATACAGCGCTCGAAGGGGACCTCGCGCTTCGACGGGTCTTCGGCGACAACATCGCTCTTTGTACCTACGACGTGCAGGATCAAGTCCTCAGCATCGCCCCAGCCTGTTTTGTCGCGCAACTCGCGCAGCCATACGCCCATCTCTTCGAAGCTCTTCTTGCTTGTGATATCATAGCAAAGCACGGCGGCATGTGCACCGCGGTAGTATAGCTTGCTGATGCTGCGGAAGCGTTCTTGGCCGGCGGTATCCCAGATCTGAAGTCGGATGTCTGTATCGGTTTCAGGGTCATGCACACGTGTAGTAAGGAACGAGGCTCCAACGGTCGAGGGAGTGCTGGGAGGGAGGAAGGTCTGATGGACGAAACGGTGGACCAGCGAAGTTTTGCCCACGTTTTGAGAACCGAGGACGACCAGCTTGGCCTCCAAGGATGTTGAAGGTGCTGACATGACTCGTCAGATTAGGAAAATGTATAACAAGAATAAAGACAGCCAATAGGGAATGCGCTTGTGTTCGCTAGGTGGATTTGCGACAGTGTCAGATTGCGCAGGTGACAGCGCGACAAGCAAGATCGTTTGTGGCCCTGCTAGATGCTGTCACTGCGCGTGCAAAGATGTTGTTCCGGGTGATTAGTAGTGGAGCCCTAGATACAGCGGCCGAGCCCCAGCAGAATTTGACAAGCGGCCATCGCCCAAGTGGCGCCTGTAGAAGCGAAAAGGAGAGGAAGGAAAAAGATTCCTAGGTATGCCAGGGAAAAGGGTCTGGCTCAGGGACTGAAGTTGTTGATGTTGTTGACCTGTTGTTGACCCCCACCTACCGCCGAGTTTAGGTTGCTGCCGCAAGACTTCCGCCCGACGTCCTTTGTTGGTCCAAGCTTGACGTACCACATCTCCTTGCAATCTCTCGCGCCTCGACATCTTCTTGTGCACTCCTGACATCCTATCACCATCAAGCGGAACTGTCACCGGAATTGATGTTGTACAAGTGCGATGGAGGACGAATGAGCATTGAAACATGACCCATTGCTACGCCCGAGCATTCGCGCCCGCGCCGTGAAACTTGATTTTCACCATCACAAAACGTCTTTATTTATGTGCTGCATGTCAGCCGGTAGGCCACTAAACGCTTACGGCTCTAGATCATCATACATAGCTTTAGGCACAGCTCGCCGCGAACCCTTTTGTCACCTGTCAATGTCCGACACGTCCGACTGTTACCACCCTTCATAAACAAATCCAATAACCCGAGAACGCGAGTGTCTTGGCTAGAGGCAGAACTCCGAAAGCACAAAGAGCAGATCTTCCAAACACTACTTTGCCCCTCGATTCGTTCCGAGACGACGCAAGAAGTGCACAGCAGCATTGCTCTAGAAATGAAGTCTTCGGTCTCGGATCCAGTCAGCTGTGGGGACATCAAAACGGCGTCATCACATATTGTCCTATCAAGTGTCTTATAGTTCACCGTTGAGTACACCCTATCAGTCTGATCTCTAACTGGGAGCCTCATGGGGTCACAACAGCCACGCTATACCGATTGAACGTCGGAGGTCTACGGGTCCTCTCCTTGAACTTGAATTTAACTCCCTACCCACCTTTCTGGTTTCCAGAACATGCATCGAACCCCAAGTGTTATCTTTGGCCAACAGCCCAGAAACAGATCACTCTCAATCCAGCAACAGAACCGGAAGGATCATTGACATGTCTTTGGTTGATGACGCCCTAAGATCCTTCAACCGTTGATACTCTTTCACGTTCGCCCCGCTCTTGACCTCTAGGCATGTTCGACTGTCGGTTGCTATGTCGATGCGATCCGTTCTGGGGCAGCCTCGGTTCTAAAATACCCATGGGCGAGCTATAGACAGTCCAGTAGTAGCTATGCCGTTATACTGTCTCAACAGCTCCAACACGCACTCTCCGATTCGTTGAAACCCACTATCAAGTTCGCCCCCAATTGTTTCTAGTACAGGTTTTCTACTAGTCAACATGTCTTCGTGAGATCGTTGTCTCCATCCTCTTGCCTACTAATCTTTTTTCGTATACCACAGCTCGTAACTGACTATCCATTCTTTGACAGCATAGATATTGCACGAACAAAATGCGCTTACAAGGTGCAGCTTTGTCGAGCAGCATCATTCTCTCGTCTTTGGCTGGTGTCACTGCTCGGGACATCACTCCGTCCGATTCGAAGGACGCTTCCCAGCAACTCTCTGTTCGCCGTCACTCGAAAGTCGAGACATCTGGCACCAGGAAGGATTCAGCATTTGGAGATGCTCTGAAGAGACCCACGCCTAGCTTGGACACCCCGGCGGTGCTCCCACGCCCCACGAACAATTATGTACCCAATAAGCGAGCAAAGAGACATCATGCAGCCTGGTCTTCGGACTCGGCCACAAGTATGGATGCTGAGAAGCTTGCACCTACGCAAGCCGACCGCTTACCTTCCTCGGATCACAAATCTGGATCTACTACCATGAGAACAATGCTGGTACGGCGGAAGGCATCTTCCAGTACTACATCGAAGAAGCTCAGCAGTACCGCGCGTCTATCGAGTAGTGGGAAGATAGTGAAGTCTTCTAGTAGGACTACAAGCTCGTCGAAGAAAGCTGGTTCCGTGATTAGAGGCGCCCCAATTTTGAAGCCATCGACACCATCGACCAAATCAATGACAAGCTCAACCAAGAAAGCTGTTTCTGTGGTTAGAGGCGCTCCAATCTCAAAACTATCATCATCCACACCAACGACGTCCGCGAAGAAGACTAGTTCGACAATCAGGGTTTCTAGTTCAACGCGCGTCACCTCCATAGTCAAGGTTGTTCAAACCACAAGCAAGCTATCAAATTCGTTGAAGAGTCTTTCAAGTGCCTCTCGTGTGGCTACTGTCACCAGAGGTGCGAAGCTCACCACCTCGTCCAGTTCGACAAAGAGATTGTCTAGCTCATCGAAAAGGCTCTCCATTTCTTCAAAATCGGCGTCCAGCTCTACTTCTAGAGCCTCGCAATCTTCTACTGGGCGAACACTGGATCTGAGCTCAATCAAAGCGCCTGTTCATACGTCTTTAGTCCCAACAAAGGGCAATGCACCGAGTCTATCGGTCAAAGCTACGACCTCAACCGTGTCATTATCACATGCGACGATTGTCTCCGAGAGCAAGTCATCTTCGAGCAAAACGTCTTCGAAACAGATATTTTCGGCCTCGGGCGCTATTCGTGGTTCTGTCTCGAAGACTACATCGAGTGCCGTGCATACATCTTCTAGCACAGCTCATACTTCATCTATCGTGGCTCAAGCGTTGTCTGCTACAACGCATGTATCTTCTGGTACAACACGTATACCCTCTACCACAGGATATGTATCCTCTAGCATATTACATGGGTCTTCTGATACGTCAAAGTCGTCCGTGATGGCTTCATCGGCCATCGCGGCGTCATCGCAGACTGCGAGTACCACAACTTCGCGGAAGTGTCGAGGCTTCTTATCCTGTCCACCTGAAACCACTAGTCTGGTATCCGTTTCTTCTGTACCAAGTTCTTCTGTGCACTTGTCGTCATCCTCAGATACAGGTCAGGCACCTGTCTCCACCCAGATCCCAGCCTCGACGGGTTCCGTGAGTGTTTCGGCATCACAAATGTCCGATCAATCAACGTTAGTTCCCAGTGGCAATATAGCAGTCCCGTCTCCTGAACTGATCGACACGAGGAGGGGACATTTACCAACAAAGTTGACTGCCTTACCCGTTGCAACAAGTCCAGTCTCTTCCGCCACCTTTCATGTGATCTCGAGCTCGTCAGTAGATCAGTCCACCTCTACTATATTCCAAGGGTCATCGTCAAGCGTCGGCTCCAGTGATGTTGCTACACCTTCGGCAACGATACCATCAGAGATACGTTCGTCCTCTACAGAGGGCACGACGACTTACGTTCAGCGGCCTGAGCCTGATACCACCCTCAGTAGCTTCGTGCAGTCCAGCCAGGCGCTCCCTACAAGTGTGGTTTCTACATGGGTAATAGGATCTGGCCAACCTGATGAGGTATCCGCGTCAATCGGGTCTTCTCACACCGCACAGAGCTCTACAGCAACACCTACTACAGCCACAATCGTCACCACAAGTCAGTCTGGAAGTGCGACAATCAGCGCATCTGTGGCCTTCGATTCATCATTCCATACGTCTTCCAGCTTTGGAGGACAGGCATATAGCTCTGGATCAGATGTACAATTCTCAGCAACAAGGTCTTCTTCCAGTCCGAACTCCATCTACACCATGAGCAGTCCGGTTTCGTCTTTATCTCTGGTGCCATCTACTCCGAGCAGCAGTGGTCTGTCGCCTGGTTCAACTACCACACAGATCACATCTTCCAGTGTGACGCGTGCTCAAAGCTTCTCTTCGACACCTAACCAGTCTTTGAGTGGCGAAGATCTTGCAGCTGCAAGCGTCGCAATCAGCACGCTCATCTCGCTCGGGTACACAGTTACTACATCCTCGACTACACGATCAGATTCAATGATCAGTCTCTCAATCCCCACAGGTGCTAGTTTTACACCTGGTTCCGCTATACTTGGCGCATCTGGTATTGTAAAACCAGTATCTTTTACCAGCGTCTCTTTCTCCAACTCGAAAGCCAGTGATTCCTCGTACCTGTTATCGGATCTTGCTGTGCCTACGTCATCGTCATCTTCGACCAATTCAGCTATTCCAGTAGCATCTTCCACAATCTTGGAGACGACAGATCGTACTCGTGCAAGCTCCACGAGCTCAGTGTTGGCCTCTTTCGCCACGTTTTCATTCTCGGAGAGCAGTAGCACTGCGGATATTATATCCGACTTTGGTTCATCTACCGGACTTCCCAGTTTCAGGACTACTCGTAGCCCTAGCATCTCGATCACTGTCCCTAATGTCCAGTCCACGGCTTCTTCTTCGTTGCTGAACCCCGGCAGTGTCAGTATTGAGATTCCCGCGACCTCCACAGATGCTATACCCAGCTCGCTTTTGACTGCACTGGAAAGCGCATCGCATACGATAGATTCTGTTATATTTAGCAGTGATCCTTTTGTGAATGCTTTCGGCTCTTCGTCTTTTGGCGCCGGTTTTCCTAGCCCATCGTTGTTGTCTCCTACGACTCTGCCTTCTATGACCGATATGGTTGCTAGCGAATACTTCCCAGTCATGCCAACGCCATCGACTACTGCTTCCACTTACTCGGCCAGCATCGATGCACTTCAGCCTACTACCACTCAAGCAAGCAGCATGGAACAGCCAGTGAACTCCATAGTCTCCAATGATAACACACAAATCGATGTGAATATTAGCTCGGGATTAGGCTCTTCCTCAGAACTTGGTTCTGCAACGGATGTACTAGAGAGTGCAACGTCCACTACTGTTTCTGAGAATGGCATTACCACTATACCTACTTCAAGCAACACTGAGAGCTCTTCAAGTCAATTTGATGACAGTGGAAGCCTCACCACTTCGACAAATACCACAGCAGCCGAAACCTCTTCCGACATTTTGGACATCATCAGCCCCACCTCGCAACCTGTAGAGGACGCTACGTCGACTTCAACCAACGCACCGGCTCCCAAAAGCCAGGTCTCTGAACCTCAGACAACTTCAAACACATTCGATGGCACAAAGGACACAAGTTTGACTACTGTCGAGGCTACTCCAAGTATCAGCCTCAATGTGAATGGAAACAGTGGCGTTGTCAAGACTAACGATGACTCCCCGACTTTCTCCACAGTACTTCCAGTACTTCAGGAAACCACCATCGCGGCTGTAGAACCATCTTCGGATCTGTTCTTGTCTTCTGTCAGTGTTGAGTCTGCAGCAGTTGAAACAGAAACCTTCTCAAGCTCTTTCGGAGCTACCTCTGTGAGACCTCAGCCCACGTCGACCGAAATTGTTGCAACCGAGACCGCTTCCGATAGTATCGGTTCTGCTATGGACTCCATCCCTGGTGTCACGCTTGTTTCGAGCCTTGACCTACCGTCAGTCACGCCCGAGAGTACAGCACCGGAGAGCTTTGATGTTCCGACTCCGGTACACGTTACAACCTCAAGTACCATTCCGTCCGAGACCTCGCTAGAAGCTGGAGCGACTGCAGATGTCGGTGACATTGGTTCTGACATTGATGAAACGTCTTCTGGCGTGGAACTACCTGCGGCCACTTCGAGTTCGTTCTCTGCGGAGCTCCCGTCTACCGATGGACCAAGCACAACGCGGGATATCGTTCCAACCAGCAGTTCAAGTGCGGAGGTTTCTGAATGGTTGTCCGCCTCTCACACAATCTCTAACTCAGAGGTCGAACAAACCAGCTCTAGTTTGGCGCCTTCGGTGTCATCTGATATGCCTACAGCTTCTATCAACGACGAACTTCCGCCGACTTTGGCGGTCACAGATGAGACTAGTACTATTACCACTGTTCTCAACGTCATCAGTGAATCTCCTTCAGCCACCGATGTTGCAATTCCGGAAACACTCAGTGGACTCGATCAGTCGACCGCGACCTCCACACTATATTCTTCTGATGAGGCGGGCCCGGATACATCTTCTGTCGCCTTGCCCGCAGTAACCTCGCTGCAAAGTGCGATAACAACTCCGGTCGGGACCTCTGCAGAAACTACTGCTATCCCCGTAGTATCTGAGAGTGTGGCACCAACTATTGTCGCTCCCATATCGGCGATTCCTCTCACGACTGAAGATGTACCGACATCCGTCTTTGAAGCTATCACGAGCGATGCTACTGTTGCTTTTACATCTCAGCTCGAGGTCACATCTACCCAGATCATCCCTACTGATCTCTCCACATTTTCTACCACTGAGGATTCATTCTCTGCCTCAACAGATGCTGGACCGACCACTCTACCAGTCAGTTTGCCTCTTAGCGTAGAGAACGAAGAGTCGGCGACGAGCACTACCGTTTCAGTGACCGAGTCTTTACCGACCCTAGCGGTAAGTACTGATGGAATCTCGGGCGTAACGTCGACCAGCGTCGGGTATGTGCCAGAGACAGGTGAATCCCAGGTTGCACCCTCGACTTCCGTCGATGTCAATCAACAGGTCTCCAGTGTCGGCTTAACTCCTACTGAGCCCCTTGTTACGACATTGGCGCTGTCTAGCTCTGGCGTTGAGGTATCAGCTTCGGTCTCTCTGGATTCGACAGATATGCCAACAGTCACATCTTCCGGCACCAATCCTGTCGTTGTTATTACTTCCGACATTCAGATTAGCGATGATTTGACCACTATACCCTTCACGAGCCAGAGTATTGATATCGGATCTGTAGCCAGTGCCTCTGCTGAGGCTTCGCAAACCACGGAAAATCCTGCTCAGATTACATCTTCACCGGTTACCTCTGGACTTGACCTCCCAACTGAATCAGTCTCGGACGATGAGAATGATTTGCCCTCATCGACTAGCATAGACCGTCCCACTCAAACTGATGCGGTAGTGACGTCCGCATTAATGTCTAGCGAGCCTGAGACTTCTAGCTTAGATGGAGATGTCACACAGTCGATCGGCCTCCCACAGCAAACACCTGTGTCGACCACTGCTGTCTCTACTCCGGAAACCTCGTTTGACACTGCCGTCTCTATGACGGTACTGCCGACTACGACGGAGATAATCGCGGACGCTACTAGCGATATCGTTATTGCAACAAGCTCCGATGCTGCTCAGATAGGCACGTTAGCCAGCGATGCATCGAGTACCCCTACAATCGCTTCGATCACGACTTTGCCTGATTCAATGACCAGCCAGCTTGAAGCCATTCCTAATGGTATCAATGTGGCCGCAACAACTCTAAGCTCTGATACCCAAGGAGCGCCACAATTGACATCAGTCGAACCTGCTGTGCAGACTTCAGAGTCTATAATCAGTCCCAGTGCATCGGATGAAGCCTCTTCGGTATCTGCTTCATTCGCCGTGTCTGCTTCGCTTATAGCGAATATCGAAGGACCCTCGACCTCTGAAGCCAACTCAATCCTAGCGACTCTTGTGGAGTCTGGTATAGAGGCTACAGTAACCTCGGGACCTTCGGCGCTCACGGACCTTGGTAGCTCGATTGTGATTGCGCCTAGTACATCCGAAGAGACGGTCGTGAGCTCGACTCCAAATCCATCGACCGTTACTGTGCCGAGCGAAGATACGCTTTCGGTCATTCCAATTCTTCCTAGCGAGATGCCCACTCCTACCACGTCAACTAACGAACTTGAGAGTGCTTCCACGGAGGAAGCAAGCGTTGCTCCTAGTTATCAGACTGTTGACAGTCTATCAGCACTTTCTAGCGTCGGGAATAAGGTGACAACGAGTCTCCCTGATACGCCAACATCTGCCAGTGCATCATCTACCGCCGTGGACGTTGTGACTGATGCTATGGATCAAGACCCTACCACTTTCGCTAGCTCCGTCAGCACAGATATCGCTTCTACCTCTGTCACATTGGACGTGTCTTCGAGCGAGCCTATGGTGATGAGCACATCATCTCTTGATTTGCCCAGCATTACTATCTCAAGTAAACTCGATCTGACAACGACTTCGGCTGTTGACTTCATACCTGATAACACTGAGCTCCCTAGCTCAGTTCCCAGTACAGCGTTGCTATCCGTCTCTGATTTGGCTCCGACAACATCTGAAGCAGCCGAGTCACCCATTTCCACTGCTCCCTTCGTCAGCTTGGATGACGCATCAAGCCTTACAACATCACTTTTGGCGCCAACTACGTCTCTACCCGAGGCGTCTGAGGCCTTCGAGACGCCCAGCGTTCCATTGCCCATGCCCAACGAGCCGACTACAAGTTCAGTTGATGACACGCTTGCGCCCTCGATTGTGACGGCTGCTACAGAGTTTATATCTGCCATCACGCCAGCCTCTACGGCCAGTATATCAATCAATCTGGGTGTCGCTTCCGGCAATGATGATACAACCGTTGCGGAGACAATGCCGCTTTCTACTGTGTACGCAAACGAGAGTCTGCCTACGACAATCACCGCTGTCGACCAACCGACATCCGTGGTCATCCCAGAACTCCCAAACCAGTTCACTTCTGGATCTGATTCGTTGATCACAAGCTCCGTCAGCTTTTCACTTGATCCTGCGACTGCCACAGTTGACTCGCGATTGCCTGCTGCGGCTTCATCCTTCGATGTTGATAGTAGCGCCACGCAGGATGTTGATGATCCTAGCACTCCGGAGACATCGCTGGTCAGTCCCACGGGTACGCTCCTCGCGGAAGTTGGGGTTGGCTCTTCGACGTTGATCTCCGGCGATGCAATGTCGACAGCCTCGACATTGATACCAACAACGACAAGTGATGATCGAAGTCTTTCGATAGACCCCACGAGCATCACAGTCACTACCACCGATATCGGTGTTGCCAGCGAGTCTAATATGATTTCGACCACAGACATCGCTCTGCCTTCTTCTACTGAAATCGTTGATGAATTTCCGACCAGCGTTACAGATAGTGTCAGTGTCATGACTTCCGCTATGGAATCGCCAAGCTCAATGACTTTCTCGGTCGAGACTTCCCTCATCATCTCCGTCGTACCTTCTTTCGAAGGGTTTGACGATCAGCCGAGTGCAACTTTCCCTGTGACGGGAGCACCTGCCTCCCCAAGCTCATTCGAGGCTTCGGCCACGGTCGTCGAGACTGCTGCCTCCCAAACTGAAATTATCAGCTCAGCAACTGATGGAGAAAGCTCTATTACCAGCGACATTGTCGATCAAGCAACCTCCATCATTGCACCTTCATCCGCAGAGAATCTTACATCAGAGTTACCAAATGCATCTGCAACTTCTGTTGATGATTCTGTGATTCTTTCTCCAACCAACACCGAAGACTTGACCATGGCTGCTTCCATCGTCGAGACTGACGTACCTGAGTCGGCAGCTCAGACTGGAATCCTTGCGTCTACGACTGCGGCTGATGTTGATCTACCTTCTGTCACCAGCCCTGTTGTCGACAATGGATCTTCCGTTGTTACCAATATCTTGGCTCAACCTACTGATCTACCGCTCGCCACTTCTAGTTCGGATACTCTTTCGGGGATCTCTACTTCGTCGGAAGCGTCTGTTACAGCGACCATTGATTCTACCTCCGCTATACCTCCTGCGACAGATCTACCAACTACCACTGACCTTTCTTCCACTGCTGATCTGCTATCTATGACTGATCTGCCACCAACCGCTGATTTATCATCGATCACTGATCTTGTATCCGCCACGGGTCTGCCTTCCAACTCTGATTCGCAGCCTGGTACTGATCTGCCTTACAACGCTGATGTACCGTCTACCGTTGGTCTACCTTCCGCTACTGGTCTGTCATCTACTATCGATATAGAATCTGTCTTGACCACTGAATCACTGCTGTCAACAGCATTAGCAGCTGGGCCGACCGAGACAATTAATGCCAGTATTGGACAAGGGTATGTTGATGCCACTACGTCCGCAGTGCGGGATGGGTTCTCTACTGCCGTACAGTCTATGGCCACTATCTCTACCTTCGAGTCCGATTCTCCTACCTCCGCCAGCGATTCGGCCCAGATCACTGATATACCCAGCGTTGTTGTCAGCTCAGATATCTCGTACGAACCTTCTACCTCGTCTCAGGTAGACATCGAAGCGACTACCGATTTTTCCACATCTCCTTCACCAACCAGTCTGCCTTTAAGCATCCTCCCTCAGTCGCCTTCGTCGGTGATAACAGAGTCTGAGTCTTCTGAGACTACAATCTCTAGCATTGGACTTGGATCAGTCGACACTAGCTCCACAATGCAAGAAGCATCCACTGTGGTACTACCCGAGATATCCAGTACTCTCTCTGAGTCTGATTCTTCGATCCCTACTGTTGATCCGGCTCAGATCAGTACCGACCTACCAATCATACCTTTTAGCTCAGTCATCCCATCTGTGCCCGCTTTATCGACCGCCGACGTTAGTGAAGCAACTACCGACAGTGCTACTTTCCCAGTCGCGACCACACTTGCGTCAAGTACTCTCTCAGAATTGCCCCCGTCGGTGACAACGGCATTGGACTTGAATGAGAGCGAGACCGCTAGTGTCGAAACGAGCTCTGGCGTTCTGAATGACACTCCCACCCTCATCCAGTACATATCCACCAATCCCGTGACAGAGACTGGATCTGTTATCTTATCCGATACGTTGTCTTCGGCCACTGATCTGCCAATCGTCACATCCAGCTCCAGTATCCAGCCCGAAGCTTCGGTATCGGCCGATATTGACGGTGAGAGCACTCAGATCTCGACTGTCTCGTTCACAGATCTGCCGACTGTCTCGACAGTAGAGTTACTCTCCTCCAAGACAGCTACCAGCTCCTTTGAGATGATCGTCCCCAGTGTTGGACTTGGCTACGTCTCGTCTTCAGAGCTTCAAACGACTTCAGAGCCCACCATGAGTCAAGAGATTCCCTCAACTACTCTCACAGACTTGCCCTTGAGTTCGGCTACTGCTACGATTGCCACCTCAGCCGATACCGTTTCTGCTGTCTCTACGGACGCTGATTCGATCCCGGAAGCTACTATGTCTGCCATTTCGTCGGAGCTCGCAGCAAGTGAGACACTTCCAATAAGCAATCCCGGTGAGGTCAGCCTAGCTCCGACCATTTTGGAGGCCCCGACAAGTTCGTCAATAATTTTGTCTATCGCTTCATCGATGCCATCCCCGGTCAGCGCATCCTCGGAAGTTACGACAATTCCGGAGCAGGTATCCTCTTCCATGGCCGCCATACTCAGCTCTGAGGTTATCCCCTCCGCGACGTCAGTGATTCACATAAGTTCGTCAGCTGTAGCCATAATCTCCGAGATCAACACGTCTGTTACGTCCTCCGAGCCCATCACAAGCCCAACACCTCTCGACACAGGCTCTACAGGTCTCACCAGCGAGCTTGTTCTAGTCTCATCGCCTTACCCGTCTATTGCTAGTTCGATAGCCTCATCTCTACCAGATCTTGCCGCAACGTCTTCACAAAGCATGACTACCACTAGCTCAAGCTCTAATCTACACATATCGTTGCCTATGCAGACATCTCTTGTAGGAGTTTCTCCTAGTGCTTCGTTTAGCTTGTCAACTACAGTTCAGCTCTCTGCTACCGGTTCGCAAGTCACTCCCAGCGTTCCAGTCTCGACTTCGATCTTGGACAGTATTCAGACTGCGCTTACCAGTGCGGTCGTGCCGTCCTTGGGTTCTACTGAATCGAGCAAAGAGCTGATTTCAAGCACTACTCAAGTCTCATCTGCAAGTTCTCCAGCGACAGATTCTGCGGGTTCCTCTTCTGGTACTAGCTCCACGTCAGGATACGCAATCAACATCGGCGTCGGCAGTCTCAGCCTTGGCTTGATACAGACTTCAAGCGGAAGCGGTCTTTCAAGTGTCGATGCCGGTCTCACCACTCCAAGTACTGGTATCGCATCAGTATCAATCACAACGGCTCACGCACCTTCCCTCTCCAATGGCGCATCAAGCTCTGAATCTTCTCTAAGCGTACCAGTTGTTGTTCCATCTCTTTCCCAAGTCTCGACATCGCCTTCTGGAAGCTCATCTCCATTCACATCCAGCACAGCTGTTGCGTCCACACCTGTCAATGCTGAGAGTTCTTCTGCTGCTAGAGACTCTGTCGCTTTGAGTAGCCCTTCGACTTCGGTTACTCCAACGCTTGATTCAGTCTCGCTGCTTACCAGCACACCACAAGTAGCATCTAGCTCTTCTACCACAGCCAGCAGCTCGGTCAATACCAGTGAATACTTGGTGAATATTGGCGTTGGAAGTACTAGTGTCGCCGCTGTACAAACTGCTGGTGGAAGCAGCTTGATCAGTGCCAGATTGAGCACCTCTGCCGGGGTGGAGACGTCTGCTGGTATAATCTCGTCAGCTATGAGTGCTCCTAGCTCTGTTATCAGCAGTTCTGCTGTCGTCAGCCCCATCCTAAGCATTTCGAGCGCGACCTCGTCAGGATACACACAATCGGCTGTTCAGACGTCCAGTATTGCCTCTTCTTCTGTCGCCTCAACGAGTTACTTGCCAACAACGTCTGGCCAGCCAATCCAGTCAGTCATCAGTTCAATTCTACCAGTGGTCTCAAGCGTCAGTCTGGCTAGCAGTGCGTCCCAGATGACATCTAGTCCTATCGCCGCGACTAGCAGTTCAATCGCCACAACTAGCCGTGCGTCAGACACCTCTATCAGCAGTACTATTCCTGTGATTGACCCGTCAATCTCTGCAACCAATGCTGCTGGGTCCGTGGTTGGTACCCTGCCTACGGTCACAACTCCATCAGCAATCTCGATTTCTCTGAGCAGTCCTACTAGTGCAGTGTTAACCAGCGTATCGTCCAGTGTAGGATCATCAATCAGCTCAACACCCAGCGCGACTTCGTTGAGTAGCTCATCCATCAATACAGCATTGGCAAGCAGCTCTTCCATTGCAACTTCCTTGAGCAGCTTGCCTTCCAGTCTAGCACCTTTTAGCAGCTTTTCATCCAGCAGCAGCGTCTCATCTTCCACTGCCTCATTGATCAGCACCAGCTCTCCATTCGGCTCCCCATCCAGTTCAGTATTGCCGACTTCGAATGTTGCACTTAGTACTAGCTTGACTGTCGTTCCCACAGTTCTTGTGCCAGCGTCCTCAGCCAGTAGTGTTTCAACCTCTTTCAGCCAGCTCAGCTTCTCAGGAGTATCGAGCTCCAGCGCACCCCAACTAGCATCGACTTCTTCCACTTCAGTCTCGGCCTCGAGCTCGATCACAACTACTGGATATGCAGTCAACATTGGTGTTGGTAGTACCAGCGTGGCTCTTATCCAGACAGCCGGCGGTGGTAATCTCGTCAACGTCGGTGCCGGTTCGGTCGCCAGTACACAGATTTCTGCCAGTGCGGCTAACCCTGCGACTACTATTGTCGGATCAGTTGTCGGTAGTTCGGGTGTTGGCACTACTGTCGTTGTTTCCACATCACAGATCTCATCAGTCACCTCCAACGCTGCATCTACTTCAACCTCCTTGGCGCAGACACAAACTAGTCCTTCTAGTCAAACCGCTTCGTCCTCGATCCTGACTTCTGCTCCGAGTACGGCAGCTGCGACAATCACCGTCTCGAGCTCTCAGGCTGGTATCACTTCCCTGTCTGTTCCTACTGTCGGGCTAGCCAACGGAGTCACAAGCCCACTTGCTGCGTCTCAAAGCACTTCGTCCAGCTCCCTGACAGTGGTTTCTCCCACGACTTCCGCAGCACAAGCAATCAGTTCATCGAGCCAAGCTGGGTTATCTTCTGCCTTGGCTTCTAGCTTGGTCGCAGTATCTTCGAACACTGTAGCTTCGCCTAGTGGCTCTTCGACCTCGCAAAACATTGCCGTGCCCTCTACTTCTAGCACCGGACTCGTCAATGTGTTTACAAGCGCACTGTTGGCATCCTCTACAAGCGCTAGTTCTTCGGTAGCATCCCAGGCTCCAGTGGTCAGTCCATCAAGCCAGGTTGTCTCGCCGCCTACTTCGAGCACTACACTCTCGAGTAGTTCAGCCGCGGTTACTAGCTCATCGGTCGCTTCTGCGACAGCATCTACACCGAGCATAGCGCTTGTCAATGCAGTCACGACCATTGCGGTGGTACCTCAAAGCACCTCTGCTACCGGAAGCACAACTCCTGCGGCATCAATCTCTATCCAGCCGAAGAGCAGTTCGTCATCGGCTCTAAGCTCCGCTCTCTCGTCCCCGAGCTCTGCAGTGGTAGCCAGCAGTTCTCCTAGCGTGCCAATCGTGGTCAGCACTCCATCCAGCACACCGGCCGTGATCACTAGTGCATCCACCATGCCAGTCGTTGTTAGCATTCCGTCCAGTGTGCCAGTCTCGGTCAGCAGTCCTTCTAGCACTCCAGTCTCGGTCAGCAGTTCGTCCAGCACGTCGGTAGTTGCAACACCTTTGTCAACCATTACGAGCACAGTGGTCATCAGTGCCACACCAGCATCTCCAAGCAGTAGTGTTGTTTCGAGTACGAGTGCAGTGGCACCAACAACCACTCAGCCCAAGACCACCTCATCTAGCCAGGTCGCAACACCTTCTACCTCGGCCTCCGTACCCTCGAGCACTGCGGTCGTACCCAGCAGTTCGTCAATTGCCCCAGTCGTCACCACACCTGTAACTACTTCAGCAACCAAATTTGTATCCACAAGCGCCAGTACGACGACATACGCGGCTTCTGTTGATTGTGGAGGCAATGGTGCTGTGCTTGGTCTTGGAGGTCTCAATGTAATCGGCGGTAACAAGTGTACGACATATCTGTTGGCCATAACCAAGAGAGATGGACCTACGACTATGGAGACGGTTTACAAGCCTGTGGCTTCATCTGTTGGTTAGGAGGGGAGAGATGTGGGATGTTTTCTGTTTTCTGTTTCTATCTTCTGTCTCTTTTTCATTTGTCATAGGCTAGGAGTTTCGGTGTCAATCTACATTTTATTACATGACGGAATATACATTGATTGAATGTCGGAGTTTGGAATTTTTGTACAGTATATCTTGGATGTCGATGCTATTGTCGCGATGATCGAGTTGCTTCTCTGCGAAGGTGTGCGGCACAGAAGAAAGCCCGATAGATGGAGGTGGTACGTGGTTTGAAAGTATGGTACCCATGAGACGGCTTATTATATCAAAGGGGAAAGTTTGTAGTAGGAATTTATTGGTTGTTCGATGTTGTTACAGTGTCTCTTCCCTCCCAGCCAGGGCAAGATTCATAATTGCCTGGCTATCCTTGTCATGATTTGCATATGCTCGATCCTCCCTCCAGATACCAAATTCGTGTGTGATCTCATCCCGTCCCAGCGGACCCTGTTGTATCGAAAATGTCGTGATTGTCGTAGAGGAAGCAGTCAGCCTAATAAGGCACGGTCAAAGCGGCCTGAATGTAGGTTTGCGTACACCCCTCATCAGTGCCCTTCCACTCAATCTGTATAATCGTCAGCATGCAATTCAACACACATCAACACTCGCAAACACAAAGAACTCACCACCCTCTGACCCAACTCCTCGACACAAATCGTCCACCCGTCACTCGACCCATTGACACCCAACAAATACCCACGTTCAAGACTCAGATCGCCCTCTCCCTCAAACTGAGCGCGGAACTCGAGCTCAGAACCCGTGTGCACGTCACTGCTGTTGAAGATATAATTGCCAATGCCATGGGGGCCTTGTCCGGGCGTGTGCAAGACTCCGTTTGAAATGGTGAATTGGGGGACGGAGCCATAGCCGGGGGCGATCAGACGTAACAGATAGTTGGGTTGGTAGTAGGGGTCGAAGAGGGTGGTTAGGGAGACATTTGGCAGGAGGGAGGAGTTGGAGGTGTAGGTTGGCGTGGTGGTTGTTAGGAGGTAGAAGGGTTGTGTGGTGTTGATTGTTGGAGCGCGATCGATGATGGGAGAAGCGGTTGCGAGGGCGATTAAAGCGGCGAAAATGGTGGTGGAGAAATGCATTGTGATATCCTGTCGTTGAAACAATTCCTTGAGATAGTTTTGAATTGGATGTGGTTTGAAAGGTAATTTGTGGTTTGTAAAGCAGAAGTCAAGAGTTGAGACAAGGAAAGAATGAATCATATACTTATGCACCCTACCTACCCACCCAACCTTGCAAGCATCAACATACCCTGCCTTCTCAACCAAAGATCAACATGACGAACGTGGTTGCATCTTCCGTAGTCATTCTCTGCAGCCTCCTGTTCTGAAACGCTCCTAAACACGAAGACGCGTGCGTTTGTGTGAACCCTGTGCTTTTGCTGCATCACGTCACTTTCTCAAAAATAGATGCAGATGTGTGGTACAAACTTGACATACGATACCTCAACCACACCACATGTTATTTCTCAACAGCCTGCTTCTGGAATGTGATATGGTTACAACAGTGACAGTTCCTTCCCAAAAGATGAATCTTGTATTGTCTCAGATGCTCTAGGAAGTGGGAAAAGAGGGGTCGAAAAAAAGTGCGGACGGGGGAGATCTGCATCGCACTGCGGGAACTGGCTGCCGTGTCTATACTAGGAACGGGAAATGATCTACTCGTAGCATGTAACCCCTTGGCTTGCTGGAATCAGAGAATGATTATAGTCATGATGGTGTTTGTCAAACATGTGCACTGGGCTATATAGCGTGAGACATGGTCGCCTAGATCAGATAAGAGTTCAAGCGGTGTGTGATGTATTATAGGAAAACAAAGAATAATGGCTTGAGTTTTTTTTTTCTATCTGTACAACCTCATTATTGGGCAAAGAAGAAGAGAACTAATCGTTCTACATGAAGTCAATGCCGACACCGAACTGGACACCCTTTCTGCCTTCCTCGCCCTTGCGGAGGACCAATGGCAGAGAGAAGTTCAACTCGAATCGTGCAACGGGGTGAGCGTAGACGAGACCGACACCAGCCGCACAGCTAGGGAGGCCGTTGGAGAGTTCTTGGAAAGTGTTCTTGACGCTTTGTTGGACGTTGTTGCCGCCCTTTTCACCACTTGCGACGTCTTGGAGAGCCAATAGACGACCGCCGTTGATGAAGGTTTGGAATCGTAGAGGGGTGTCCTTGCCCATTCCTGGTACAGGGAAGAGCAGGCTTGCACCACCAGCGGCGTAGATGTCACCACCGACGGCGTCTTGTCCGTCTCTGGGGCCAAGTCCAGCCAGGCGGAAACCACGAACGTCAGTAGGGCCACCGAGTTGGAAACGGTCGTTGATGCGAGATGCGGCAGGCTTATCGGCACCGGCCTGAGTCAAAGGGTAAAGAAGACCACCACGAAGACCAGCAGTGAATGAGATACCGCTGTCAGCAACACCGGGAACAGGGACGGGAAGAGCCAATTGTGACTCGGCAGAGTACTTTGCGAAAGCAACATCTCCAGCAAGCGGACCAAAGCCGGCAAGTTCACCGATAGACTTGAAAAGGAAACCTCTCGAGGGAAGCATAGGAGCATCGCGGGTATCGTTGATGAAAGTGTGTGTGATGCTGGACTTGAAGCTGTCACCAGCGTCGGCGCGGACGGTAGGAGAAGCATTCTCGGAGAGGCCAGTAACTTGTCTCCAAATACCAGAGTAACCCAACTCGTGCTTGCTGCCCCATGAGCTCAACCACTTCAGCTTTGTGCTTCCACCCTTGATGAGCTCTTCATGGCTTGCCCAGCTCTTGAGGGTCGAGCTGGCAAGACCACCAATCTCGAAGCGGATATCGGGGCTGCTGAGGACGGGAGTGTCGAAGTAGGCCGAGTATGCGGAACGAGTGCGCGTACCGAGCGAAGCGTGGGCATTCAAGGACTCGGCACCACCGAAGATGTTGCGCAGGACGACATCGAGGAAAGCAGAGCCCTCGGACGAGCCAGCCTCAGTTCCGGTCTTGATGGTGTAGCGCGAGCGTTCGGGAGCGTGAATGAAGACGGAAAGATCGGTGGGAGTGGAAGAAGCATCCGTCTGGTCGGGCTGGTCGATGTAGGTCGAGACGGGAGCCTTGAAGATACCGAAGCGGTTGAGTTTGTCGACGGCGCCGCCAACCTCGCGCAAAGCTTCCTGGAGAGTGTAGGGACCTTCCTGGTTGTGGGAGAGGACAGGGTTGAAGATGCGCTCGAGAAAGCCCCGACGCGTGTGCTCGGCTTGCAGAACCTGGATGGACGAGATGGTGACAGGCTTGGTCGAGTTGAGGCCGATCAACTCGGATTGGCGCTGCTGTGCTTTGGCATATTGCTGAGCCAGGCGGTCGTCCAGCTCTTGCTGTCTCTTGGGGTCGGCCTTGTCTTGGAGCAATGCGAAGAGCTGCGCGTTGGAATGTTAGTCCTTTGCGCATATGTCCGATAGCGCACATCAACTCACCTCGCTGCCCGAGGATTTGTTCGCCATTGGAGCCGCAACAATTTCACACCGTCGTCGTCGCAAAGTTGACTATCAATCGCAAAGGCGAGACCGGGGAAGGGAATCGCTATACAACGTAACGTGGAGCTTATCCGACGCATGCCAAGCACGTGCTCTCCAATACCATCTTGTCTGCTATCGGCCTGTCACGATGCACAAAACCCAGTCTAATAAGCTGCTCAACATGAATCCAATCTTGAATTAGTTCTCACCTGATTCCTCGAGTTATGAGTGCTGCTAAATCCAGATGTGCTTCAAACGCGCGCTGTCTAAATCCAGGATGGCGTTCTAGATGGATTCCCGGAAGTCGGGATGCATTGGGGCTGACGTATCGCTGCCTTTGAATCAACTAGTAACCACCTACTCATCTTATCGTGTCTACGTACTTCTTTCACTCTTGTTTCTTCTTATTTATACCCTTTTTCCCAAACTTTCGTACAACGCAATCAACCTCACGACTCTGTATTCGCAAATCAACATCATCATACAACCCACATCATGGCCACACGAGCAGCCCATAAGCGTCTCACAAAGGAGTACAAAAACATCACAGAGAACCCCCCGCCGTACATCACAGCCCACCCCTCCGAATCAAACATCCTAGAATGGCACTACATCCTCGAAGGCCCCAAGGATACTCCCTACGCCGGCGGTCAATACTGGGGCACCTTGGTGTTTCCCCCCGACTACCCCTTCGCCCCACCCGCCATCCGCATGCACACCCCCAGCGGTCGCTTCCAACCCTCCACACGCCTCTGCCTCAGCATCTCCGACTTCCACCCCAAGAGTTTCAATCCCGCTTGGGAAGTCAGTACTATCCTGCTGGGTCTGCAGAGTTTCATGACCAGCGAGGAAATGACCACTGGCTCCTTGTCTGCCTCAGCGGCCGAGCGCATCGTCTTTGCGACTCGCTCGAAATGGTGGAACAGTACGGGCGGTGGCTCTTCCAACCGCACCATTCCCGCAGTCTCGACCCAACCTAGCAGCAACACCCGCGGTTTCGGCGCAATCAGAGCTGGCGACGGCGGTGTAAAGTTCAAGGAAGAATGGCCAGAGCTGGACGAGGAGAATTGGAAGTGGATGGAAGAACACAAGATCGATGCTCAGACTGGCAAGGCTGTTGTGGTGCCTCCTCCTGCCGCGAACACTGCTTGTTCGCCAGAGACCAATGCGCTGAGGAAGAGACCTGTGGGCAGTCACCCTGGTTTGGGCGCTGTGGTTGAAGGAGGCCATGTTGCCCGCGATGCTGGGCAGAGTTGGTTGAGGAGGAACAGAATGTATGTTGCTCTGGGCCTCATCTTTGGCTACGTTGTGCTTGCACGAGCTCTGGGCGAGCCTGCTTCTTGAGCGTATACACCTTCTTCATAAAGCATTACTACATGTGTCTTTAGCCTGGGCGTTGGGGAATTGAAATGGAACAGAGAGGTCTGCATGGAAATGGAGTTTCGGGTCGTTAGGGACATGGGAGAAATCACTACTCGGGCTTTCTTTTGGATCAAGGCATCGTATATACCACACTCAATTGTAAATTTTGTCACCAAGAACGAACAACAGCTGGGACCTATGGCGCCAACCAGCTCTGCTTTCTCTCTCTAAACTGTCATATAATCACATCTCGTATCTTTTATCACTGCTCTTTCCCCGCCACATGTGCAAATTTGATATCCTGCGAAATCCCCTCATTGTCCCCTTCGTTTCCAAACCTTCAAATCAACCTTTAGAATATCCCTCCCATACTCCCTCGCGACCTTCGAGCCACTTCCAGCTTTCTGCTCTACGACCCTCCTTGCAGATCTAGCTAGCCGTCGTGAGCCTTGTGAAGCGATATACGCTTGAACACGTTCGAGTGTTGGGGGTAGCCATTCCGAACCATCAGACATACAAATCATATTTCTGTGACTTCGCGTACGGTGTCTGTGGGCCCTTTGCGGTCGCGTAGGGATGTGTGTGGAAAGTGTTGGAGGCAGGGAGGAAAGACTACTTGGTGGCGAGGAGAGTGTTGATGAGGAGGCTACCGAGGTGAAGTCGGTCAAGGTTGATATCGAAGAGGCGTATTCGGAGAAGTCGGTCAGTGCGGACATAGAAGACGCTGGCGACATCGAGACACTGAAGGGGTTTGAGATTTCGTCGAGGTCGGTCAGGGTGTACAGAGAAGTAAGTAATGGTGGAAAAGATGATGTGCAAGCGTGATTTTCACCAGAGAAGGCTGTCAGAGTAGACGCTGGGGAAGCACAAGATGAGGTATTGGCACCGTCGTCTTGTGAGACTCGATCCACCGGGGACGATGGGATTGAAGTGGGTACTGTAAGTTGAATCTCAAGATCCTCCGTAAACTCCGTCAAAGTCGACATAGTAGATCCTGGTGTCGAGGGTGCATCAAAGTCGCAGAGTGACTCGAATCTCGATGGGCGAAGTTGCTCGCAAACAAGACCAGGTACAGCTCTTTCAAGATCACTGATATATATCTCTAACTATATTCAGCAATCAAGCGTCTATACGGTGTACATTGGATCCAAATACTCACTCCAGAAAACACCACAGCGCGAGCAATTCGACAAGGCACACGGTGACCTATTTTTCCCCGTCCCAGTCCGTTTGAACACAACCACTGAATGACCATTACGGCGACTATGAACCTTCCTGGCCCTTATGCTGCATGCCGAGCTCTGCCTGTCTGCATCACGTTCGCGCTTCGGGAGTGATTCGAGGAGTTTGCGGACGCTCATTTTCCTGCCGACAATCTCATTGCTTGGAGCGGAGGTAATCATCCGGCGGAGTATCTTTGGAATACATCTTGAGGTCTTCTGAGCGTCCGAATGTGGTAGGTGAGCTCGTGGTGATGGTTTCGGCATGGCGGAGGTGAGGAATGTCCGCATTCGGAAATTTTGGTGGACAAAGAATGATTCTTCAAATACGACCGTGTGACTTCTGGTAGGTATGGACGCAGTGTTCCAGAGATATAATGACACTAGTAGGTTCAGAATATCGTAATGGAGGTGTTGAAGAGTGATGGCCACAGAGATATGGGGATCAGGGGCCGTCAAAGCCACCTTCCACATGCACAACTATGTCAAAGTACCAAGCATATCAGGATTGTGCTGCTTTCTTTGTTCAAGAGAGTTGAAGAAAGAGATGCAATGTGTTGCTTTCTATACCAGATTGAGAATTGCAACAAAGAAGAACAGATACACTCACAAAACTCAACCACACATCCATACGAAACAATTATCCGTCAGCAAACTTGAATACACCCCCTCCAGAGCCTCCGTATCGGAACATATACACGGATAAATCATGGACATCCTGATCTACCCAGGGCTCTAAATCAATCGTGTGGGCCTGCTGGCGCAACTTCCTTCGAGCCGGCGGACTACCAATGGTGTTCACGCGAGGTCGTCTGATTAGGAAGAATCATAATTCCAAGCTTGGGAGATTGACTTGTGGAAATTGTTGCACTTTCTCACTGGAGCTTGATGTAGGATAGAATGTGCGCACTGCACTGTCATATTCTAATCGATCATCTTGCGTCTTCTCGAGTTGGTAGAGGAGAAGTAATCTAGTCTTGTAAGTATTGCGGGATGGTCATCCTCGAAGTAATTTGTACAATCTGTCAAAGTTTACAGGGATACAAAGCTATTGATCGATTAGATGTGTGAAAGCCATGTGCACTGGTCTTTTTCTGACTGCAAAGGGAACATCAAAACAGAGAGGGAGCCGGAGAACACATGAGACATAGTAGGCTGCGATTGGTGGAAGACAGAGGAATCACGAGATCACTATAGAGAGGCATGGAGACGTGATGGATACTGGGTGTGATATTATCGGTAATGGAAAGTGCATTGCTCAAAACTTATGAAGCCCCTGAACGCCAACGCTGATGTCTTTTGAATGTATGTGTAGTCGTTATACGTGAGTTGTCATTGCTTGTCGTGTTCTTTCGTGTTAAGCCTTGATAGGAAGTCAGTCAGAGAACCATTAGGGGCGATAGAGAGATAGATGCTTACTGTGAACCAGAGTGGAAACCGTGCAAGGCCAAAAAGAAGCCCAATTGATATTCGTCTGCCGCCCAGAAAGCGTAAACTGCCGTGTCGAGTGTCCCATAGTGTCGATGTAGTGCTTCAATGCTCTCTGATCTCAATGCAACATTCTGCAGATATCTTCGAGCTTTGCTTGGAGAAGCACTTTACATGGCAGGGTTGACAGGAGCCAGCATCTGGAGCCAGAGGAGTCTCCAGAAGATAGGGGCGGGAGGGGGGTAAGGGTCAGGGGTGGGAGGGCGAGGAACAGGCTCAGGCTTGGGGCCAACAGCACCATCAACAGGCTCAGGAGTGGTAAGCTCGGGAACAGGTTCAGGCTTGGGGGTGAAAGCGAGGCTCCAGGCGATGGGGGAGGACAGGAACCAAAAGGTGGGAGGAGCGAAGGGGCGAGAGTGACCAGCAACCTTGGTGCCGTCGGTGACCTCGTCGTGATTGGTAGTGCCCTTGGCGACGGGGGAGGCAGAGATTATGGCCTTAGTCTTGTTGGAAGTGCCACCGTTGTTGCCATTGTTCTTGATAGGAGTCTTGATGTGGAGATCAGACTCGACGATGGTGATTGAAGTGGTGAACATGGCTGGTAAGGAAGGTAAGCTTTTATACAGACGTGTCGAGTGATTGTGTAATTACTTCTGGTTGTGTTCGATTCGATTGCGCGTGTGATGATTCTCTGATGGAAAGGCTGCAGCATGTATGATGCTTTGTGCAAGGAGTGATAGGGAAGGTGGATGATCTATCAGTAGAGGCGAAAGATCTTATGTTTCTGTGCGTGTCGTGATTTGGAGAAGAGAGGAGACGAAGAAGTGTGCGCAAACATAACAGTCAATGTGTGAGAGCGAACCTCGAAGACTAGTCCGGATTGGGTAAGCGAACGAGAGGGTCGTCGTGCGGGTTCGTCCAATGTTCCGTTCCAGCTCTCTCAGGACGACAACGACACCTCAGCATTATTGCTGTCTTGCCTCACGGACTCGAGATTGGCCGCTCGAGGCTGGAAACACGCAGAGTCCTTGATGATCAGAATTTTGGCACCACCAGCGTTGGAATCTTCTTAGCAACGAATCGATTTGTCTATACAGATGTAGATAGAACTTTATATCTCAGAACTCAACCTATGTAATTTTGACATCTATATGTCAAGCCGTTCAACTTGAGCAACTATCGTGCACAGTGTCACGAGCGAGAGAGAGGACTACGCAGAGAATTGAATTGGACGTCGAGAGATCAATATGCACATTGTTCACTTGAAGAATTGAAGGTTGGAAATATTGTTCGTATCTTATCATAACGTTCATAATTATATATCAGACTGACCAACTGCCCAGCAGTGTATCAGGATAATGAACTCGGGGAGTTCTTGTTCTCATGACAGAAAACCTTGCCAAACCTTGCGAAAGTTGTTCAAGCCATTCGGGTTGTCTTCTTCGCCCTCATCTCAGCCATCTTTCTGGCAGTCTTGGAGCACTTCTTGTATTGGTAGTGCATGATAACAGCAGGCTTGACGACCTTGTGTGTATTGGGACTCAACATACCATGCTTATCCTTGGATTTGAACAATTTACGAGCCTGACGACCAAGATCGCCTCTTTTGTAGTCTCCAGGTATGTCAGTGTCATTTTCGGTGTCGGTGACATGGTGAAATGTTGAAGGAGAACTGGTGGGATCTTCCAACTCCGTAGCCATGAGCATAGCAAGTTTGAGAGCAGCTTTTCTTTGTCTTTTGAAAAGGTTCAACTGTCTTCTGCTCAAGCCTTGCGGTGTCGGGGGATACGAAGTGAAGCCGTCTGACTCTGTGACGATGGCAGTAGGGGAGGAAGGTAAGCCGGGAGTCGACGGAACATTAGGAGTGGAAGGAACACTTGGATTAGAGTGAAGATCAGGCGAGCCAGCGCCGATGGGAGAGTAAGTGCTGTGGTCAGTCATTGTCACCGGGACTTGGTTCGTCAATCTGCTGACTTTGAAGCAAGTTGGGAGAATCGTCACCTTATAAACAAGACCGAGTGAGACAAAGAATAATGTCTTTGTGGTAAGAGACAATCACACAATGGAATTCGAGATGAGACACTGAGCTTCAAAGACATTGTGAAAGAACAGTCAACAGACGAAGACTACAATGCGGTCAGTCCTTCTCGCGTCGAAGTTGGTTGTGAACATCCTTTGACTAACGTTACTTCCCTCGGAGCTCAATGAACTCGCGGCTTGGCTTTCTCTCACCAACGTCCATCGCGACTGCCATGAAGCTCTTGAGTCTTTGGTTACTTGCTTGGCATTCCATGCTGGTCAAGAACATTCAACGTATCATTGTAGCATCATCCAAAACAACAGATCAATTATTGAGTGCATCTTTAGAAGCCATGTCCGATCCAGAGTCGAACAAATCTCACGCGGCTCGCACTGACAGTGTGTCACAATCGGATCTCGTTCGCGTTGTACTAGCCAGAGCCAACAAAGCGAGACTTGCTGATGCAGGACTCGATGCCGATATACCAACCATCGCCGGCGTCCCCGGCATCAATGAAATTATCAACACCGCTGACACTCCTCGACAAGTTGACTTGCTTCTCCAACAGCCTGTCAAAAGCAACCCTCCGATACAAGATTATGAGATTCCTACTCCACAACAAGAGTCCGAAAGCTTGCAAACTTTTGCTGGGATAGCTGCCGCTCTGCGTCCTGCTTTTCAACCGCGGGCTGGTGAGATCCCACAGATGCCTCTGGAAGACGCGTGGGCCCTTGGTCTACATACTGTCCAGCATAACTTGCAAGTCAATAGCCCATGGCCTTACCAGATGCCGATGGTTCTCGTCCCTGTTAATCTGACCCAACGCCTACGAGAAGTCATCGCCGAAATTCCCACTCAAGATCAACAGCGCTTCATCGCCCTATCTCGCACTGACCAGGAGGCTCAGCTTGAAACGCTGATCCGCCTGAGACATGGGCGTCTTGAGAAATGGCAGATACTTCAAGCACAGCCCCGACCTCGACCTCGCGAAGCGTTCCACCCGCGATATCGCCTTGCCTTGGACCGACTCTCGCCTGAGTTGCAGGATACAGTCATGCACGTCGTCCCGAAAACGCAACAGTTCCTCCTCCACTTCAATGGCGAGTAGCAGCAGCAATTGATGGGAAAATGTACGACCGAGTTGAAGAACCTACGCAGGACCATCATGCATTTACACCCCTTGTTCCATCAGTTCCTGGAGCCGCACACGACCGAGTACATGCAATTGTTCTTGAGTTTCGGCTCTGAAGATCAAGTTGATATACTTACATGGAGCGGACTACCCACCGGTATTGATATGCCTGTATTCGCAAACGAAGATAATGCAGAAAAATTGGCTATGCACAAGCGCGGGTATATCAACTTGAGTCTTTGGGCGAAATCCGGTTCTCGGACCAAATGGCTTCTCAACCGAGGATATCACAATGCTATGTCTTGATATTCCTAGATAACCGCACGGTCATTCTGAAGAAGTCTTGGACTTCTGCTAACAGGTCATTCTTTTCACGAATTTTCTCAGACTGAATGTTAACTCTCATTCTCATTCTTTTTCCATTTTGCACATTCTTGTAACCCAATCTATGCTGCGAAACGAACTTGTTCTCGTATCTTGCGACCTGCAACCATTCAAGTAAGAAATACATCATCAAAAATTGATCTGATTTGATTTGATTTGATTATCTCAAGCTATTTACCCCGCAAGGGGTATGAGCTGTCGCTAACTAGTACGCATTCTGGCCAATCATGTGCGCCGATTTCAGTAGTAAGGAGGGTAATAGTATCTCAATTGAGATAGTCATCAAACGCCTGTCCAGAGTGCTCTTGTAATGAATGAGTTGTAAACTTCCTTCCCTTTGTTGTTTGAAGAGGTGTTAGCCTCCTCCATAAGGGCGATTCCCTATGTCGTGTTCTTCCTTATCAGCCGAACACTGCTTGGAGGCAGTTTCTAAGGGTAGGTGTAATGTCATAATTGGGTTTTCGAGCACCCTTTGCTGCGGGGTCTGCTAGCTAGTCTGCCAGACCGTCTGGCAGACTACTCTGGGTCAATCTGGTTCTCAAAAATTGATCGTGCAACGATCCACCAATGATCGAGGCAAGGGACAAGCAGGGTCATCTGTCCAGTAAACACGTTTTTGAGCAGGGTCACACCTGCAAGATCAGATAAGATGCGGAGATCCTCCACATGACTTCACACTCCCCTGTACTGAACAGTGTCACTTACACAGCTGTGTACATGCACAATGATTCTCCAAGCAAGAACGATTATGAAAGTCGGATAGTCACTTCGCATGGAGAGTCTGGTCTTGCTCGGAGTCAACGTGTGTTTTGGTGGGTGCAGTATTGTCTGTCACTGCAGTCGGAGAAGTGGAATAGCAGGAGAGCAAATCGGTAGGCTGTGACCTTCTCTCGGCGTGTCACACTTTTTCATAGCTGCTGTAGAAATGCACGCAACTACGAAAGATCTCTGCTTAGAGCATGGTAAGCGGTGTGACTCCGCGGACGACTGTACTGATTTTGAGGTTGTTGTGGATTTCTACAGCTCCGAAGATCCTGTCTATGAGCGTGGCAGGTGGCTCATACGGACAGTAATAATCGGCGTTTCTTCTGCGGACGACTTCACCAAGCCCGAAAGCATTGCTTATTTCTAGGATCCGAACGACCCCGTCATTACTTACCGGAGATAGCTGACAAGGACAACACAAAAACCGGCACCTATTCTTCGGACGACTTTGATAACATTAGGAATCTCTACAGCGTGGATACCGCTATGTGAAAGTTTGGAGATGGATGAGAGTAAACAGGGGGAAGCTTGGAGTATCGAGTCTCAACACGGAAGTCGCAGACACCACTTTCTGGAAAGCAGCTTGGTAGTTGCAACTCCGCTTCTAAGGTTCATCGCAACTGTCCTTCAAGTTCTGAGCACAGTTGAAACATGACATTCTTGTCACATATGCTTGACAATATCCACGAGCATCAATACTCGTCGCATTCTTTCTTTGAAAATGACCAGCAGACCATCTGATAGGGTTTAATCATACATCGCTATCCACCGAAGATCGCACCAAGTCGTCGTTCCTCAAGTACCCTCAGCTACCTACATCACCGCCAAGCTCTGACCAACACCACAAAGGACTACAAAGAGATGATCAAACCGTCCACAAGTGGCTGACCATTCCCTCGAAGGACTCGAAATTTAACTCTCAATGGTTCTTTGATAACCCCTTGGCATACCGACGCTTCCGTACAACCTCTTTGATGCCTTTTCGACGTTTTGGTCTAGCTCGTCCAAATTGCATCTTACGTACTGGGGAACAAAGACTTCAAAACAGAATTGACTATTCTCAATGCGGCCTACGAAGTTGTTTTATGCAAATGGGAGCGCCCGGTTGGCCTTGAACTTGATCGAAGCTTTTACACACAACGGTCGATTTTAGACCTGGGTTATTGCAGAATCAGTCGCCACGATGACAATCACACGCAACAGACCTCTCGAGGACGAACTCGCTGAAGGTCTCGATATAGAAGAGGTGTTGAGTATGAGCAGAGAGACACAAAGTGATCTTCTTGAAGTTCGCAGAGAAGCAAGATTGGACGCGAACCGACGTTCGGCCGAACAGGAATATGCAAGACGTGCTGCTCTACGAAGAGCTGGGCAGAGTCTACGTACTGGAGCAGCCCGCGGCAACGGTCAGTACGATGACTACATGGAGATCGACGGGGATTCTCCTCCACCTCGGCCCCCTCAGCAACCCCAGCAATACCAGCAACCATGGCCTCCCGTAGTACAAGCGCCGCAGAATGTCGAAGTTGCAGATCAGAACCTCAATGTCAGTGAGCAAAGACGACAGCGTTTGCGTCGGATCCTTCAAGACGCGAATACTCAGCTCACACAACCATTCGACGTTCTTGTTCCACGCATAGCTCACCTCTCTGGACCCAATCAAAGAATGCTGGTGCAACAGAACGCTGATGTACAAGACTTTGTTCTTTCCTTCCAGAGCCATCGAATCCAGGCGACAGTGCTCACAATGCTAAGAGAAGAGATGGATCAATTGACTGCACACGCGAGACAACTTTTACAAACGCATCATCTTTCGCATCCGCATTTATGCATCTTCAATCAGCTACCGTTCTTCATCATGCATCGACTTGCTCATGGCGATAGAGCGAGCTTACCATTATGGATCGCAAATTCAGAGCAATTGTGTGTGCGTCTGCTTGTACAGCGCGAGACAGCATGGCGCGAGGAGAGACAAAGGTATCATGACCTTCAGCGGGACATCTGGCAAGAGTTGGAGCGCCAACAAGGAGAACAACAACAGCCTGAACAGCAGTCACAACCGCCCGAGCAGCAAGAACAGCATCAGCAGAACCAGCAGGTCAATCGGGAGCAGGAATGGGAACGTGAAGAATGGCACCGAGCGAATAGGGAGCGATATCATCAACTGCAGTTCGAGAGTTACTATAACCAAGAGGGTGAACAAGCTGGGGTCCAAGCTGAACAGCGGGCTCAAGCTGAAAGACAGGCTCGAGCTGAACAACAAGCTCGGGCTGAACAGCAAGCTCAAGCACAACGACAATATCAGGCTATACAGCAAGCTCGGGCTGAACAGCAAGCTCAAGCAGAACGACAAGCTCAGGCTGAGCACCAAGCTCGAGCTCAGGCCCAGGCTCGGGCTCTACAAGATCATTTCCAGCAAGCTCAGGCTCAACATGATGCTCGCACTCGGGCGTATCTAAACAATTTCGACCCTAACCGCGACCCCTCGCCCCGTCACCTCATCCAAGCACGTATGAACCATCTCTCATTCGAGCAACAACGCAGCATCACACTCGTCCCCGCCAACATCCAAGAACATATCCTTCGTGCCGTTCCCAATGTTCAACGAAACATGATTGAAGCCATCCAGACCCAACAAGCTGCTCTTATGCAACGCATGTCTCATTTACCTCGGGCTGCCCAGACCTACCTCTCAAATAATGTGATTCACTATCAACATTATGTCCTTCGTCAGCCGCCTGCCGATCAGCTTCCGGAGCTCTGGCGGCGTGTCAACATCGAACGCGATTCGCAAGTGGCTGCTGAGGATGTCACACGTCCTTGGACTCAACCTCGTCCGCCAGGTTCATGAACCACTGGAGGTGCTGGTGGGAGATGACTGGTTTCTAACCCGACGGCAATCTCATAGACCGGACATAGTTTGCTACCGCTATCGCAGATACAAGCGTCTTACCTCCTGCTGATGTTCTGTTTTTTGTACACATTGAGATTTCTTCAGATGGTATAATCTTGGTTTTGTCCAGACATGTTGTATTCTTTTCCTTGTCTTTTTTCTCATCTCACGCTAGTACATCACACTATATAAGATGTTGTTTTTTCCAATGCGTTTTTCTCTAATCTCATTTCATACTACCACTTTTGCTTCTTCGTGTTATTTGCCGGCGACTTCGTTCTCCACTGGCTTCTGAGGTTTCTTTCTATACCATGTTGACATTTTACAATTCTCTTCTTCTCTATCGCTCTTGATATACTTCCTTTCACATGGCTATTTCGGTTTTCTCAGACCATCGCGGGAATATGTTTAATGTGTAAGAGTTAGTACCCAAGTCATCCAAACTAATAGTAAAGCTGCGTAGTATTTGTATATTCTTTGCGAAAGACGATTGTGAAAGATATTTTGTGAATGTAGTCCCGGAAGGGCCCGGAAGGGGTATTCGATTTATTACCTATATACTTGCTTTGATTATAGAGAGCTTTGTTTGACCATGTGGAATCACCAGGGTTAGATTTCGTGTGTGAGTGAAAGCGGTGGAGTGGGGGTATGGATAGGAAGGGAAAAGGAAGAAGAGTCCCAGAGTCCTAGCGAAAAGTGGAGGAAGAGGAGGTCTGGTTTGGGTTTTATCTGACAATGATTTGATCATCTGCTATACATTTGTTATTCTTGATTAATGTTGACAATGAAGGACCAAGGTGACCATGGCCGGCCTCCTTTCCCACACATCTCGTTTCATTGACACCTTGATTGATTTAGATATCCTCGACATCCTCATGACTGACAAACCAAACACCAGTCTCAGTGTTATTAGTAGCATTAGTCTGAACAACTTGCCCAAGCTTAAGAGCACCACTCTCAACAAGGCCACCAGCAACAGGACGTTGCAACTTATTAGCTCCACTCTTGACAGTAAAGTTGGCGAGTGAGATCTCATTAGGGTTTCTGTTGATGATGGTAGGCAGGCCGAAGTAATTCGCCGTGACCTCGTCGTAGTTGATGTGGAGTTCGAAGTAACCGCGGTAGTAGATGTCTTGCCATTGCAACTCTTCGTTGGCGTGGACCAACCAGTTTGAGGCGTTGTTTGCTGCGGTGAGTGTGATGTTTTGACCGTAGGGGCAGGGCGACGACACGGCGGAGCCGGCGAACTCGACACCGATGCTGTTGTTGCCAGAGGTGGAGTTGTAGCTTGCGTGGTCTAGCCAGACGAGATCGGATACCCATGAGGCGTGAGAGTCTCCGGACATGACAATATTGTTTCCGATGCCATTATTATAGAGATGAGAGAGCGTACGGTTCCTATTTGCGTTATAGCCGTCCCACGCCTTGAAAGGGTACGGTCAGCAGAGTCCTATGGAAGAATTTGGGATGTGGTACTTGTTCAACAAGCCAGCTCACAAATTGGGTTCGACACCAACGAGACGACGTCATGGACCCCGTCTCATCGATGCTAGTCAATTGTGCAAGGCCGACTCGCTGTGTACCTACAGCTTACTCACATCGTAGTCCAAAGGATTAGTGTTGCCATAGGCGGCGGATTCGTTGACGCGGGAGAAGACTGGGTGACATATTAGCAAAATTTCAAAATTTTGAGGAAGTCACCCACCAGTCTGAGAGCCGATGATACGCCAAGCAGCACCACGGTTTGCAGATTGAGTCAATTGGTTGTAGAACCAATTCTCCTGTCTGCTGCCCATCATACTTCTTCCAGCATCGTTGCTGATGTCATGAACGTAGTCGGTGTTCCAGTACAAATCAGTGATGGAACGATCGTATTGACGAGTATCAAGCATGACCAAGTCAAACAGACTGCCAATGCTGAAGCTTCTCCAGATACGGAGGTTGTCGTCCATCTCGACTTGACGGATGGGCATCCACTCAAAGTATGCTCTGACCGCATTCATCTTTCTCTGGTCAACCGACACACCGCCATCACTGACGAAGGAGGCCTCGGTGTTGTTGAGCTCAGAAGCACCATCGCGGTATGTGTTGTCTGAAACCTCATGATCGTCCCAAACAGGGATCCAAGGGTAGGCTTGGTGGGAAGCGAGGAGATCGAGATCGGTACGGTAGGTAGCGAGGCGTTCGCGGTAGTCGTAGAGGGTGGTAATAACGCGTTCGGGCTTGGGGATACGGTTGATGCTGTAGCCGTAGCCATAATCACCATCGCCGGCGTACTCGTAGATGTAATCACCGAGATGGATGACGTAGTCTACAGAGTCCTTTCGCACAGGGTTTCCGTAGGCATTGAAGAAGCCGAAGGCTGAGTTATGTTAGTCTTGGATAGATTAAGAGATGGGATTGGCGTACGGAAGTTGCTGCAAGAGTAGACAGCAAGTCCAACCTCAGCAGTATAGTCGTTGGCATCAGGGGCGGTCTTGGTGCGACCAAGGGGACTGGTCTTGTTGGAGCCGCAGACGTTGAATTGGTAATAGTAGCGAGTGAAGGCAGTCAGGTTCTTGGCCTCGACCTGGACGCACAAGGATTAGCCCACGACTCAAGCTTTGAAATACTGTTCTCCTTACCTTGACGGTGTAGTCGACATCGGAGGAAGTGTAAACAGTACCGCTGCTCTCAACATGTGTGAAGTTTGAGGACTTGGAAACCTTGAACTGAACACAGACAGGAGCAGTACTGGCAGTCAAGTTGGCACCGTGGCTGTACAGCGGCACGTAACCAGAGACGGTCGAGTTGTCGTTGACACTATCAAACATGGGAGCAACACGAGTCCACAAGATGACCGAGTCAGAGTACGGGTCACCAGAAGCAACGCCATGGGTAAAGTTCAGCTGCGAAGCAGTGTACTGAGTACCAGGGACATTACGCTTGTTGACCTTGTGAAGAGAGATACCGAGACCAGGATGATGATCAGAAGGACTGCGGTAGTTCAAATTCTGGGTCCAGCTCGCAAGAGCGAGGGACGAAAAGGAAAGCAAAGAGATGGCAGAACGCATTGTGCTTGCAGTGGAAAGCCAATTGAATAGCTCCTACCTTTTCTTAAATCTACAACGGGAATCTAGCTTGTCTTTGTACCTTCCGGAGGTCGGGTAGAGCTGTGGAATCGATCAAGGATTGCTCAGTGACATTGTGTTCATGTCGGGACCCGCAACCATGTCAAATATGCCACTGACGATGTCGGATAGATGCCGAAGCCAATGGGAGATGGTTGATTTGACATGCTCTATGCTGTAGCGAGCCGGCCTGCCTGTTTCGACAAGGCTGCGGGACAAGATAGAGAGATGCTGTGGAAAAGGCGGAAGGGACGACTGTGTTGCCAGGGTACAACGTGCTTGTTTGGCCGGCGTCATTGGCCGAACGTTCGTCTTGGCATGGCAAGCTTTCCATATCGAAGCTTGAGCAAAGACAGAATAATAGCGGGGCTGGGGACGACAAGAGGGAATGGCTTGTTATCCGGCAAGTGAGCTCCAACTCCGGCTATCATGAGCCATATAGCTGAAGGAGTTCACCGAGTTCAAGAAATCGCCAGTGGGCGAAGATCTGCGCCGAGCTATCGAAAGACGATTCTCTGTTCTGGAAAAGCTCTTGCAGTTCTTCAGCTATGCATGTTTTGAGAACTTCAGCAATTTAGAGAAAATGTACTTGCGGAAGGTCCTGCCAAACATTTGGTATAATAGCATTTCTCTCGCAAGTCGGGTATCTTAACCATCAAAAGCCATAGCGCCAGTATCCTGATCCCAACGCATCAATGCACCATGTTCCAGTCGTAACTCGTGTCTCGCTTGTACAAGCTATTCCTCCATTTTGTCCGAAGCTTGATTCTGTGCAGCCATAGCAGCGACAATACCTTCCAAAGCTCTCGTCTCGTCTCCGCCCATGCGTCTTCCCAAGGACTCGGTGTCTGGTGTTACTGAAGCATCCACACCAGTTCTGTCCAGAGCGCGACGAGTCTGACTTTCGATGTATGCGTGTCTTGCTTCGGTAGACTGGTCGACAGTAGCTGCCATGTTCTTGACGGGCAGTGTCACAAGGTGTGTGCGCAAGGCAGCGACAATGTCTCGGAGGGCTGGAATTTGGGAGTATACGAAACTCGTGTTTTGCGCAAGCGAATTGGCGTGTCTTTCTGAACCGACGCCCAGAGCTGATGCTGACGGAGCGTTTGTGAGGAAAGAGAAGGACGAGTTTTGCGTTTGTTGCGTCGTGTCTTGGTCGGGCTTGAGAGAAGATTGCGCAGCTGGCGCAGCTGACATGAGCGGTCGTAGTTGGGCGAGCAAGGCTTCGTTTTGAGCAGCCTCTGCTTTCAAGGCCGATTGTAGTTTCTCCGTCTCTTGTACTTTGCGTCGCAGGCGATTGACTGATTCTGGTGTGGGCGCGTTGCCGTCTGCACTTGGTGGCTGTATGTTCTGCACTGTGTCAGCTGCGTTCAAACAACTCAGAAGAGAAGGCGCACCTTGTAGTGATCCAGGACTATCCAGTTCTCTAGGCCTTCATCCTCCTTTGCGTTGGAGACGGTCAAGAGATTGCGCAACGTGTAGATTTCGAGCTTGTCAAAGTTCTTATCAATGGTCGAGTTCAACAAACTCTCGAGCTTGACAATGCCAGCCTCAATCTCGATCCTTGCAGCAGCTTCCGACGCGTCTTCTCCATTGTTGTCCTCGGCTCCGTCTTGTTGCGCAGGCGCGTTTGCAGGGAAGCCTAGTTGCTCTTTCGGTACATTGAGAAGCGCCGTCTCGATTTCGCTGACTGCTTGATAGACAAGCTCGTTGACCGTGTTGATGATGTCGTCGAGGAGGGTCTGTTGATTGTCAGTAATCAGAGCAAGCATGAATTGGAAGCGCGCACTTACCAAGGGTGTATATCGGAAGTGCTCAGTCAGCAGCGCATTCTTGATCTGATCACTAGTCGCCATCTTCTTTCATCGACCTCTGTCTTGTTGTGGAAGGAACGTCGCCGGCGCATTCGTCCAACAGCGAGTAAACAATCGACGCTTCACCGGGAAACCCCGACTTCCTGTCACTTCCTAATTGGGACTAGTCTGCTGTCCCCGTCCATCATCAACCCTCTCTTCACCTGTATCTCCTTGAACTTCTCTGATTACTTCAACATCAACCTCTTCTTGCTTTCTATCTCCACCTCCCTCCACAACCTCTTCCTTCCACATCCTTCTTCCTTTCTCATCACAACAGGTTCGTCAACCGAATTTGTTATTCATCACAGATCAACCATTCATCATGGCCGATCATCACAGTCACCAGCAGTCTTCACTGAAGCGTAAGAGATCTCCAACTGATCATGCTCCGGCATCTTGCATCAAGCAAGAAGATGATGAACCTGTAGAGCAGATCAACAGATCTTATGACCAAAATTGCTCTTCTCTCATCTCTTTGCTTATCGAGCGTGATCGCTACGTCCCCATCTTCGACAACATCTACGATCATCTCGGCATTGCCGACATCGTTGCTTTGACCAGAGTCTCAAAGGCTCTGTCCACACTATACACTGACTATGTGTCTCTGCATTGGAATGTCGACAAGCACCTCGCCCGCTTCGTTGCCGATCCCAAGGCTCTCCGCCATCATATGGGTTTGAATAGATCTTTGATCGTCGGCAGTGTACCCATGCAGTTCTTCTCTCGTCTGAGCTGGAAGGACTCCAGCTTGGACATCCTAGTCGAGAACGGACCTGAAGCCGAGGCCATGATGGCTTATATCGCCAGCCAAGGATACCATAAGTACAAGAAACTCGACATGAACCATCTGGAGTTCGACTTTGAAGTAATTGATTTTCGTCTGATCACTTTGTGCATACGCTGACCATGATCAGATGACACCATTCACGAGAGGAGACAGTGCCAAATCTACCGTCAACCTTATCACTATCTCTGACAGTACAATCTGGGCCTTTCTCGTTGGCCCGGCATCCATGACTGCTAATTCTTGTTTTATCGCATGGGACAAAGCCTACTGCCTCTTCCCCCAGTACACTCACACCCTTGGCAAAACAATGTTCGCCGCCCATCTCGGCCGTCCCAGTCAAGGAGGCAGATCCAAAACTGTACGATCCAGCATTACCAAATTCAAGAACAGAGGCTGGCTTGTCAGCGATAGATCAGTCAGGCGAAAACCTGATCTTACCGAAGACTGCCAATTGGCTATTCGCGAACTTAGCGGCGCTCGCAGAATCGGCGATGTTGAGACTTGGTCGATTCCTTTCGACTGCTTCAATCTCCCAAACGATCGATTCAAGCTCGATAGCAATTTCATCGAAAGATGCACTTTCCGCGTCGAGATCATCAAATATACTGCTCCCGGTCACATTCGCTTCAAAATGCATACAGCCAGCTTCGAATGCTGTATGCTACGCTACAGGTACACCTTTGACCTCGCACAGTTCCCCGAGGAGGACTTCCACGGTCATCTGAGATACGTTTTGTGTCACAATGCCGTTACTCAAATCAGACGCCACCTGAACGCTCACCATATTGCTTCTGGAGAGCACCACTCATACGAGGATGTGGATGGTACGACCGAAGTGATGAACAAACAACTTAGTGCAGCAATCAAAATAATGTCTACGGCGATTGTAGAAGACGACGATGACAACTATGATGAATCGTGCCCCCTTCTCGCAATTCCCAACGACGGAGAAAGTTTTGAAAGACCCGATGGCTGGGAGTACGCTGACGACCTAATACCTCAAATACATGAGGACTGGAGCAAGTACCAGCCCTACTCCAGAGCCATAATGAAGGTCAAAGCCGAGATCAAGGAGGAGAAGGAGGATTGAATACTAATACGAGACACCAATTTCGGAAATGGAAGACCGATGATCAAAAAGACAAGGTTAGCAAAAGGGCTCAGAATGCCATGACCAACGGAACACGAATACTTGCATTGCTCTTCTAGCTTGACGAATCAAGTAGCTCATACCCACCAATGATAACAATCAACCGTGATACATCTTCGTGCCCATTGATAGATCTATTTTAATGCACAAGCACTCTTATCACCATAACTCATGTGGCCAACAACAATTAATCAACTTACCGATAACGAAGATGGCAAGGATGGCGCCACCCGAGGCACTAGCTACACAACAACAGCATAAGCATGCTTGGGATAAACATCCTTTGCATTCATAAACCCTGTGGGAAATTCTCGACCATCTTTGCTGCAAAGTAAAAAATATAAAAGCGGCGAGTGACAATGCTGCTTGAACGGTGTAAATACTCATGTCAAAAACTTGCATCTTCCAAAGAGTCATCCTGTGAACATAAGGGGGAGTAAAAGAAGAGGAAGAGAGAGAGAAAAGGTAAGTTTACAGGTACCTGGTAGATCTGGATATTGGTTGATAATCAAGCACTCTCACTAAAACTAATGAGGTATAATCGAGTCCTCACGATGCGATGATCTGGAAAGAGAAGTGAGGTACAGCAACGAGTCAAGGAGATTACAGAGTACAGTGCGGCCTAATTGACTTTCTTATTGGCAAGTATAGATTAAGCTATTTCGTTCCATCTTGATAAAGCAATTATGTTTTACTCTGTTGTGTAGTCTGTTTTCAGTGCCTTTTATCCTTGCTTTGCTGTTGTTTTATACGCGTGTTAGATGTCATGTTTTTTCTGCTTCTTCTTCTTCTTATCCTTTCTGTGCATCACTCGTGTCTCTACTGTCTTGTTTTCGTCTTCAAGGTGATCCATTCCTGAGCATATAATTATTTGATTACTGGGCTACGTATTACTGGTTGTGTTTGTCGGTGAGGGCGTCCGCCGTTGAAGGCGTGGGTGGTTGAGCGTGTTCGTGATTGGCTGTGATTATCTTTGAGTACGATTGTTTCTGGGTGTGGTCGTGCCTGAGCGTGTCTCTGGTTCCTGATCATGATGTCCTTTGTTCGCCTTCATCCGGTGCTTGCTGATACCAACGCTCAAAGCTCAAGCTTCATCCATCCTCGCCTTCTCAAGTCTCCTCCAATCTTCGTAGATCCTTGCAACCTGATCATCCGCAAACTTCCACCCCTCGGGCGGCTGGAAGATCTGAGCATAGCATTGAGCCAAAGTCTCACACTCATCCTGACTGCCCGATTCGCTGCAATTATACCCACCGCCGCGATATGGCTCTTCGCATGGTACAAAGGTGCCTTGCTGCAAATGGTGTTTCAGCTGCGGGCGGGCGAGCTTCTGGAGTTGACATCGTAGGTAGTGTACGAAACCCTTCTCCTTGGTGTTGCATTCGTCTGGGGAGTCGAATATGTAATAGTGCTGGAGCATACAGCAGCGGAAAACGGTACAGGTGAGCGAGAAGGATGTACGAACGGAGTACAGAGGAACCCATGCTGGCAGAAGATTTGGGTCTAGAGTTTTGTCTTTGACTGTGACCCTGAAAGTGCAGGTTTCCAAGTAAGGCGCTGTGTCTTTTCTGCCGTTGCTGCGTTTGTTGTCGTTGTGTTCTGGCTCATCTGTGCAATCGAGTGAGATTTTCCACGTTTTGGCGTCGCCGATCCTTCGGGTACCCTCGAGGTCTCTGCGCACATCCTTGCATGTCACTTCCTCGGTGTCGTGTGGTGCGTTGGCGGCGAAGTCTAGGCCTCTTTGACAGTACCGAGATACTATGTCCTCGACGGCGTATGCGAGTTCGTCTGTGAACTGCACTTTTCCATCGATGAAGGTGTATTTGGGACAGAGGTGATAGGCCGCGTCGCCAGAGATGAAACAGGTACCCATGGTGGAAAAGAAGACGGAATCCATACAGTACCACAGAGGCAGATTGGCTGCAGAAAGAAGCTTCACGGTTCTCTTGCGGCAACCGGTTTGATGGGTCCAGACTTCTGCCTGATCTGGTGTTTGCTCAGATCAATTCATGGAGCGGTGATTTGTTACTGTCTGGTAGTAGTCGCCGTCGTCGAAGCAAACATCCTTCTCATCCTTTTGATAGCGCTCCAGACGGAGATAATCACCCAGAGCGTTGAGTTCGAAAGAATTGCCCTCATCAAGACAGGTGACCAGGATGTCTAAGCTCGAATCTTTCCAGTGCAGGCGAGAGAATAGTTGAAGAGGAAGGCTGCCGACAATCAAGGCATCGAGCTTCTTGAGAAGTGCTCGAAGGGTTTTTGGTTTCTCGACAAAAGACGCTAAGCGCTGGTCAACATTCCAGTGCGTGGGTATACAGTTGACGTAGAGTTTAGAGAGAGCCTTGCAAACTCGGCTGAGGGCAATGATCTCAGGGGCATCCAGATAGCCGAAAAGGAGATCAGACACTGGTGCGTAGCACTTAGGTTGAGCGAGGAGAGTGATGAATGTACTGCGACAGGGCTCAACGGATAGAACAGGTGGGCGCGACGGTGATCTCTTGCGCTTGACCGGAATGCGCTGCAGCTGTTGCTTGAAGTCCATCATGTACGATCAATCAAGTGTGGCGACAGGTAAAGTCGGACGATGTGGGACTGAAAGAGGTGAAGTACAAAGCGAAACCAAACCAAGGGTCGAACTTTGATGGTCGTCAGTCGCGGTTCGATGAGGTAGTTTAATAGTCCCCTTCCCATGTGCGAGAGCATGTCACCTTCACTTCAGCCTCCAGCTCCCGCGTCCATACCTGGTCATTTAGGCATATAGAAATGCATGGATCATGTTACGTTGAAGATGGAATTTATTACCAGTTTGACGTCGATGACTCCTCCGCGGAACGATGATGTGTTATCAAAAACACGGTGCATCTGTGCAACTGCAAGATTGACAAACTCCAGCACGATGAGAGGGAAAGAGCTCTGAATTGATGAACTAGTCCCAATTGGGAGATGTGTATGCAGATCGCTCTCGATGCTATTACTGATGCACTGCATCGGAAGAGGAAGTTGCCAGGTGAGATGGATGCAGCAAAAAGTTTCCCCTGATATGCTTGCTAACTGTTTTTCTGTACTTTTTTCTTTGGCCTGCGAAAATATTTCCAGCAATGCAATAGATGCTCCTACGATTTCGGAATTGCCTCTTGTAGTAGAGCGACATCACCTCTGGTCTTCTCCGATCCTTTCTCTCTCTCTCCGATCTTCATCCTGGACTTGTGTGTCTAGTTCTGCACGCGCTTGACACCAGCTCTGACATCCTCAGGCAAGTCCTTCTCCTCAACGATACCCAAAGCCAGAGCGTCGCCCCAGAAGAACATGGCGCGGTCTCTAGCATAAGCCAGGTAATCAAACTCTTCCTCTGCTTTTCCATCATCTTCTTCATTAGGATCGGGTCTCTTGTCGTGGATATCCTCTTGCATGGCTTTGCCTTCAGCGTCCAGAGGGTCCGAGAATGCTTGATCGTTGTCGCCAGTAGGAGTCATCTCATCAGGAGTTTCGGAGAGAGGGATAGCAGAGGCAGGAGTGTCGGATGGAAGACCGGGGACCTTGGCTTGGACGATACCCCAGGCTACCCATTGAGTCGAGTTTGCGAGGCGCCACATGCGTGTTTCTCTCAGCAAAGAGGCGACTTGCTCATCCTCTTGAGCCTGGTACTCGGCATCCGCCTTTGCGGTAGTAGCAGCAGATTCAGGAGGTCCTCTAGCATCAAGCATGAAGTTTGAGATACTGGATGTGGGGCCTGCGGGACGTTTCTGCTTCTCTTGAGGATCCTTGTCGGCGGGACCGAGGTTGGGAGTAGGAGCGTTGAATTGGGGACGATGGCGAACATAGGCGCGAACAAATCTATCTTGTTCTTCGGGTGTAGGGTAGAAGGAGGTGTTGCATAGCCAGGGTGCTTTTTCATCGTGGTAGTTGTAGCACCACTCGGTAAAGTGGTTTGCGAATTCAAGTCCGGGAGTGTTTGCGTTGGCGTACTCAAAGTCAATGACAATAAGCTGTTTGTGTGTGTTTGCGGGTAGGAGCAGAGGTGAGGTGCCAGAGGGGAGAAGGCGGAGAATGTTGCCGTATTGAGTCTGTGGATGTTAGTGATTGAGGATGAAGAGAGAGGAGTGAGAGAGTAGACTTACATCGTTGTGGGCAAAGACGTAGCGAGAGCGCAGTTGGCCGGGCTCGGTGTATTGTGCCTCCAACCATTCGCGGTACTTTTGCACCGTCTTCTTGAAGACAGCCCATTCAGTGCCACAGACAAAGCCGCGAGATTGCCAGCCATCCGTGCCAGTGGGCTTCTTGGTCTGTTGCTCCTTCAAGACTTCGCCATCAAGCCACATGGTTACAGTCTCGACACGCTGGAACCACTTATCCCAGTTTTGCCAAACGAAAGCACCTTCATCGCGCTCACGTTCGAGCAAGTCAATACCTTCGTGGAGTTCGCGCATACGCTTGGCGATCTGCTTGGAAGTGTCCGGGTTACGCAGGTCTTGAGGATCGAGTGCCTTTGCGTGGAAGTACTCTTCGAATCGGCCGTTGCTGAATGTACCCAGCAAGCGAGGTCCTATACGCTTGCGAGCCAGACGGCGGAGGATTTGCAGCTCGGATTCGCGGTCAATCAGATGCTCAACTTGAGGACCATAGATACGTAGGAGGAGCTTGGCTGGCGGGGGACGTTGCATGGGCTGTTTTCCATCGGCGCTTGTGGGACGGGCAGGAAGAGTGTTTGGTGGTGAAACAACGTAGACGGCATTGGTGAGAGCGCCACTGAGACGCTCAACGGTGCACTCGTTACTCATGTCCATGGGTACACGGCGCCAGCCCTTGATACGAAGGGTATGAGTGAGACGAACAATCTCATACTTGAAAGATGACCAAGCTTGACGAGTACCAAGTCCAAGACTCTCGGTCGACTCTGCTGGATCTGCGGCGCCTCCAGCACTGGCCAAAGTCTTGGTGTTATCAAGCCAGGCTTCGGCCGAGGGGACCAAGGCATCGCCGTCGAAGAATTCAGTATCAGATGAATGTCCGGCATTGGACGAAGATTTGTGCAGGTTCTTGACTGATGGGCGCTTTCGGATGCTGGGGTGCAGAAGTGACGATCTACGAGGCTTTTCGAAGTGGACGCTTTCCTTCAAGATTTGCTCAAGTCGGCTCAGATCAACACTTTCGCCAGAGCTGCGACGGCGAGAACGATGAGCCATGTCAGCACCCTCATGAGAATGGACCTCTTCATGGGACTGAGAATCGGCAGTCTTGCGCGTCTTGCGCGCATCACGTTTCTTTCTCTCCTCACGGAGCCATGCAGTTATCTGACCGACAAGTCCGCCGCTGAACAGATGATGCTCTTCATCTTTCTCACCTTCAGATTGTTCAAGGCTTGGCAATGAAGTGACGGATGCGTTATGCGCACGTCTTCCTGACAGTCGCTTGGAGTTGGGACCCTTTGCCTTGAAAGCACGAGGACCGCTGGGAACTCTATCAAGCTCGAGATCATCGACATCCTTGTCCTTTCCAAGCATCATTGGAGAGATTGTCTCTGCATAGGGATCAATGGAAACGGCTGACTTATGATAAGCATTTTGAGATGACGAGTACGGATGGGGATATTGAGATCAGAAATGCTAGCGACCGAAACACAGTCGAACACAGGTTCTGTCTGCACTTGAAGATGTTGGAGCTGGGAGGAAATACGTACACTTAGGGCCTTCTCTGGGTGATGGCGCGGGTCGGATGTTTAGCAGCGTCGACGGTGACACAGCTTGGCCATCTTGCGCGGTTTGAGCATTGTCGTCGTTCTTCAGAATACCCTGCAGTTTGGGCGAGTCGCGATGAGACATGGTGTATCTCCTGGGAGCTGTCCGACAGAGTCAAGATAACCGCAAAAGTGCCGTTGGTGTATGTGTGACGAAGTGCCAGGTTTCAAGATGAACGGTTTCCGTGCACAAAGCTGTTTCTGCAGGCTTGGCGCAATCGCTCTATCCCTTTGACGTGTCGCGGAAATGGTGTTTGTTATAGGTGTTGACAAAAGAAGGTGAAAGTCAAGTTCAGAATCCAGAGGACACGATTTCAGGAAATTGCGCTGTTATCACGACCGGCGTGACTTTTTTTGTGGATGCTCGAACAAACAGGATTATTGTCGCGGATGGCTTGCATAATTGCTGCATAAAGTGGCCCACGTGCTGCTATCTTTTCTTGGCGGCGGATTCGGTTTCTGCTCCGTGGATGACGACGGTGACATCCTGCTTCAACGTCCAACAGATATGGACGCAGGTCTTGTCTCGAGAATGGGCTCATCCTAAAGAACAGCACGCACTTGTTTGGACACATGGGTTAGATTCTGTAAGTTGAGTTTGAATAAGATATATTTACTCCACATAAGGTATCGCCTTTCGGTTAGTCACCGATAGGCGGCAGCACAAAACTCATCTTCAGCGAATTCCTCTTTCTCACAGGTGCATCACCAGACTGGCAAGCTTGTTCTCTTCCAACTTGACGACGACAGCTCGAGCCGGTATGTCAACACAATCGCCCGACCTCATGCATGGGGCACCTCCACACGTTATGAGCTGCGAGATGTTCGAGCAAGAGTTGCGACAGGCTCGTATCCTGTTGAAGGACTGTCCCTTCGACTACGAGTATCCAAGAGCGATGCTTAAAGTATCTCTGCACCTACCAAGCCCAGCCGTTCTTCCAAAATGGGTGGAGAATTACCCCTCCAGACTCAAATGGGACCAGCACAATAGCGTGCCAGGAAGCAATCATGAGATGAGTATCGTCACAGCACATCGTGCATATCCAAATAGGGATATCGCAATACTCACCTTCACATTGCCTATGGCGGTCTGGGAACATCTACAGCACTCAGAGACATCTCGGAACATCAGCTTAATTAGCTTGGTCGCCGAACCTGATGTTGTGGGGGACACCCAGCTGACTCATTTACTTGTGAGAGCAGCAAGAAGAGTCAATGAAGGATCAATCCTAGGAAGTCAGCTTGAGGAAGATCTCGAAAGAGCTCGACGTGCTGGAGCCGATGGTCTGGAAACCTTGGTCCCTAGGAACTTTCCGATGCCTTGCGTCATGTTCAGCGTTCGTCTACGGACAGACAAGTACCATGAAGTCAAATATATCCCGAATGCCTGCGACGTCGACATGCAAGCATGGTTGAACAGAGACACCACATTCAGCTGGGCCGGGCTTGAACCGAAATGCCAAGGTATACATCTGAAGTTTATCAGCGAAACTCCCTGCGACGGCGGATCCGAAGTCACTTTCGCAATAACAAAACGCTATTGGCCATATCTCGAAGCGACATCTGAAGTCTACCGCTTCGTCCAATATTTGAACAAACGCGAGTACAGAGAGTTGTCTCCCAACTGTTTCTTGAGCCCCTCACCTCCCCCAGAACCTCAATCAACCGAGCAACAAGAACCACAAACAGGTGTGTTAAGTAGAAAACGCGCAAGAAAAAGATGAGCAGGAAGGCGGAAAAGCAGGCGAAGAGCCCGACTAGGACACAGTCAGACCTGGACGCTAAAAGATCAGACATCATAACAGACAATACCAAGGAAGGTCGCATAGAATCTCGAAAAATAGAGTCGTGTGATCTGTCCAGATACCCCTCCTTTCGGTCCTTGTATCGCACATCTTCCGAGCTTCGCTTTTCGCCAACACACTCAACCGTCTTCAGGCAGTGTAGATATATCCCTGAGGATATCTCTTTCCTGAACATGAGAGACGAAGCGGAAAGCCAAGATCTCCGTATTCAGACATGTCCATATCCTGCTCGGGATCGAAAAGAGCAGCACAATAGTAGAGGAAGAAGCATAGTGTGCCGCAATGATCTCGATGTCTAGAGTCGAATCCGAGGAAAGATCCTTTAGCCACGAAATCCAATCTTGATGGTTCATCTCGCCATCATTTTCAAGATAAACCGAGAGAACAACCCTCTGGACCTCTGAGAGTATAGCTTTTGATTCCTCTTGTCGATCGCACCTCCTCAGAACCACGCTTCGGTGTTGTTTGGAATTGACCAGATGGATAGGTAACGCTCTAGCTTTTCCCCTAGATATGTCGCTCGCTGCTTCTTCAAGTATCTCAGCATAAAGATCCGCGGCACTGATACTTGCACATTCAGCCCGACGCAATACACCATTGATCGCTTCTGTCAAGCCATATGTAGAAGCATCCTTGGCGTTGTTGTCGTTATCCCACACTCCTGCAGCAAGCAATTCTGCTTCTGCATGATTACTTCCTTGGACGAAAAGACAAGGACAATCGAGCAAAACCAACACTTCCCCACCCTCATAGCAATCCAGCATATTGCTATTTCTGGTCCAGTTGAACGTCGGCTGTATCAACCTGTTATCCGTATCCACCGCACCACCGAGGAAAAGTTGAGGTGTAGAGATCCATGCGTCCAAAGGTCCAACAACACTATACCCCGTGAAAAGAATTATACTCAGACTGCCAGGTTCATCACGAGATGCGATAAACTTTTGAACTCTATTGATGAGATCCTGTACGCATCCATTCAGCTCTTTTCCAAAAAACTACACTTCTTCACAAAGTTTGTAGCAGCGCGAAAAAAAAAAGAAAAAAAGATAAAAGTAACTTACAGGTGTCATTCTCCATCCCTTCCCTTCATCAATCTCACAAACCTGAATTCCAAACCCGTATCCCTCGTTGAAAATCTCCAATAATTCCTTTTCTGCATTTTTCTTTCCCGTCGAACAAGATGAAAAGTGGATAGCCAAAACATTGGTTTGGTTAAAATTGCCGTCTTTGGGCGATGCTGGTTTCTCGCTTGCTTGATGGAGTGTTTTTCGAATCTATCGCGAGTGAGAGAAGATAATTTTGCTCTGTTGGTCAAGGATATAAGGGGTTTGGAAGACATGTTCTTGATCTGCTTTCCTCTTTTTCTTTCTTGTGGTGGGGGTTTGGAAGGGGAAGGGAAGAAGAAAGCAAAAAGCGATGATAGGTGGTGGAAAGAAGTAGAGGATGGAATGGAGCATGAAGAGGGATTTTTCAGTGACTCATGGCTAAACTTCAGTATTCTCGAAATGCGAGCATAAGAGGTCAATGATGAAACGGACAACAAGAGCGACAGGTGTGCGCATACTCACTAGAAACTTGGCACGCACAAGAGGTGATCAAGACATGAGGGATAGTATTTTGACCGATGTAGTCGAAATTAGCTGTAGATCTGTTGATCTCCTACCCAAGTACCCCGAAAGCGGAAATATCTCATATATCCTCAATCGTGCTCATCCTTGCTCGCTCCGTTGCACCAAGACACGGAAAGACATGACGACGCCGATGACCGTGCGATCTAGCTACTAGGTACAATGATTAGTATAGATAGTAGAGAAGAAATGGATGAGAGGAAAATCATTCGTGCATCCATCATATATCCATTCAACCATCATATCAATCAAACAATTCGTCACTAAGCCCTAACCTCCAAACATCTCCTCGTTGCCATACACTTCCAGCCACAATCAAATCCTAATCCCCAATCCCATCCTTCTATCCGTCAAACGCCTGAACAAACCCTTCGCAGGCTTGACCATAGCAACAACAGACTTTCCTACATCATCATTGCTTGTTCTTCCAAGCAACCCAGCATCCAAAACAGCCCAACACCTCACCCCTAACCCCACAACAAACTCCCTAACTTCCTCCCTCCTCCCCTCCCCCAACATCCTTGTCAACTCCTTCCTCTTCCCCGTCCACCCCTCCCCCTCCCCTCCAAAACTCTTCCCAAACACCTCCACCCTCTCCCCAATCCCTCCACCACCAGAAACCAGCTCTTCAACACAAACAGGACAGACAAAACAACCATCCAAATCTCGTATGCTTCTGATAAAACCCTGCGCTTCCAATCTAGCCATCTCAAACCCGATGATTTCAATTGCGCAGTTCTTTTTGCACAATTCGGGTTTCGGGGTTAGGATTAAATGGCCACAGAGGAGGCGATGGGTTAGAGCGCCTGAAGTGCAGGATGGGGAGATGTGGGTTTTTGAAATGTAGGGGTGGAGGGTTGAGGGCGAAGGTGGCGGAGGGCGGGTAGGACTAAGATGGCGTGGGTGGGCAAAGGGACGGCATGGGTTGGTGGGAGGGTGGGTGAAGATGTCTTTGTTGAAAAACGGAGAGAGGGAGTCGTGTTCTGAGAGCGAGATGGCAGATTCGGGACGTGTTTTGTAGGTTGGCGTGTGTGGAGGCAACGAGCTCGGTGTTGGAGTCTGTGGACGAGCGTGAGTTTGAGCACTGAGTTTGAGAGTACGAAAACGTGGGATTAATGTCCTGGTGGATGAAGTTCTGGAGACGACTGGTGAGCAAGGAATCGACATGGAGGGGCCACGCCTAGCCGGGTCGGATGGTGTGGGTGGCGAATAGTCAACATGCACACATTCGACTTGATGCAGCAGAGGCGACGGTGTCTTGGGCGTGCTCGAAGAACGTCTACTTCCATTCGATGGTGTAGGCGGTGTGAGTTCAACATTGGGTATTCTTACTCTCTTTCCATTTATCTTTCTCGCCGAAGCTGGCTTGACGGGTACGGGAATCTGGGTAGGAGAGTGAGAATTGCACGCCTTTCCCGGAGGTCTCTGCCAATCTGGCCTTGGTGGTGAAGGCTTTCGTGCCGCGTCCGGAGGGGACAACGATGGAGAGCGACATTGCGGTGCACTTGATCGACGCGACACCTTACTCAAAGTCGAAGCAGGCGATGGATTTGATGAACGTCTGGGTGTCGGCGCCGGTGTTTTCAGCTTGTCAGGCGGAGTGAGCTTGCTCTTGTCATTGTTGAGAGGCTTCATGGTTGCGACTTCCTGATGTATTTGTTGACGGAGATCGTTGATGTTGATCCAAGTGAAGCGATTTTGCCCTTTTAATTGTTTGGCTTCGTGACGAGGGAGCATGAAGATAAAGAGTAAGACGTACGCATGTCTCATCACATGTCTGACGCGTTGTTGTATCCCTTTGTGTGTCGTTCATGATGGAACAGAAGTCTCATGTCGAGGGAAGAAGTCAATTGTCTCACACGACCACGCGAAGCACATGTCATTTTGCGAGCGGGGAGAAGGTGGGAAATAGAAATTCGTTTTGAACATAACTGAAACATAAGATTACTCATCTCAGACACACGTGTCTTTTCATCATGAACCATTAATGCACTTAAGCATCCTTGTGGCCCTCCTTGGGAGAGTCCTTGGAGAAGACCTTGCTGGACAGATCCAGGACGGGAAGAGGGCAAGGAATGCCAACAGCTGCACAAGCAGTCAAGATGGCGAGGTACCATCCCGAGATCAGACCCAACCAGCCGAATCCACCTCCAATCTTCAACAGTGTGCTGACGTGCTCGAGGTCGGCAGCAGTCTTGATGTGAGGAACGGCAAAGTCGGCGGCCGCGATGAAAGAGAACATCATGACCAGCCCGAAGAAGGTGGCGACAAAGAAGGCGTTGACGCGGAAAGTTGCGACGAGGAAGACGAACGAAACGAGAACCATGGTGACGTTGTGGAATCCTTGTGATGAGTTCCATTCGGCTCCCAAGGCACCGTTGGTGCCAAAGGCCGAGAGCTGGTTGTGGATAGGATCCTGAGTGTAGGCAAGACTGCCCCAGTGGCAGCCGTAGATGATGAAGACAGCCATAGGGAATGCTGTAACGTGTGTTAGTATGACTTCGAGAGCTGAAGACGACGGAGAAGACATACTGTTTCCGAGAATGAACTCTGCAATGCCAGCAAGATTCATAGCAATGGCACCCAGGAAGTAATAGTCACCGTTCAGACCGATGAGACTGGTTGGCGCTACAGCACCTCGCAGACCGCAGAGGGTGAAGATGGTGGATGTGTAGGGGATTAAGAAACCGAGCAGACCAAGGAGTGTTGGGTTGGCTAAAACCGTGTTAGAAGACTCGAGCCATGATTTGAACTGTCATCAACATACCAAATCTCTTTGACAGATCACCACGTCTAGGACCCTCAGGCTGGAAGAACAATCTCTCGTATTGCTCAGGGGTGAGTGCAACAGTCATCTGGCGAGTCAATGGCGAGCCATTGCCGCTGTTGGCATACTCGTTGGTCATGGTGTGTTCGATCTTTTCAGTGGACATGGCTGCGAAGAGATACTAGTGGTTGTGTGAATTGAAAAAAGCGGTATGATTGGCTAGAAAAAGTGATTGACAAGGAGGAACAGGAAATTCTTGAGGACTTAGTAATGGAACACAAGGAGGATCCTTCAACCTACTTATACATGTCCCAACACCCTCTTCCGAAGGACTTTCCTGGTAGTCGATAGTCTCCCCGACCGCCACCCCAGACATCAAGAACCCAATCCCCGGATCATCCGCCCTCCCCCACATGGGGGATCTCCACATAAAATTACCCCGGAGGACAGGCGCTAGCAGTAACTGGCGTACAAACGGGACGACAACCGTCAAACACGGCTTGCAGGATGCATCAGGGGTGACTTGTGCTGTATGTACGTGGGTACGAAACCGAAGCCTGGACTCGATCTGCACGTCAATGACAGACGTTTGCATATCGGACTCATACATCGGCATGCAGAAGCAGTGAGCAGCATGTTTGACAGCTCGGTCTCGGTATAGCATCTGTCGTTAAGGTGCTTCAGTTAATGCAAGACCCGATTGACTGTCCCCTCTTGCATTCGACGGCGACACCGGATCATACCAACATCCGCGGCCGACATCATGGTGCTACCACTAGCTTCCAAGTCAAGCGGCTCGCGCGTAAACAAAAGAGGCAGGTGTTGCATCAGTCGTTAGTCAAGATGCCGAGGCTTGTAGAAGGGCGGAAGAGGTTAACCGAGGATAGGGTAAGGTATCCCCGCGTCCACATTCTGGACCGTTTCGTCTTGGTCACTCTTGAAATGTCTTGTTTCCGACGCCTCTGAAAGTGTGTTTTGTGAACATGACAAGAAAAGACGAACGCGTGGTTTGGCTGAAAGACTGGGCGTCGCATCATGTGAGGAGTAGTCTTCGGATTTGAGAAATCCATGCGTTGACTTTTGCTCAAAGCCCGCGGACATTGCCAAAGCCGATGAACATCGAATGTCACCCATGGCTGGATGTTGGAATGCTTTGCAAACGCCCATAAAGCCCTCGGAAAGCTTGGGGAGGCTTGACTGGTGTTGTGGCTGTTGAGGAACACCTGAAAAGGTAGACATGTATCTTTTTTGAATTCCAATTGTTTACGTATCGCCGAAGCCAGGTTGTTCCCATTTCGTCCCTGGACCTCCTTGTCCGGCAGCGGCTACTTTTGCTCCTGCTATGGCGGCGTTGCCGGCGGCAACCGTATGGGCTAGATGTGGTGTGTCGCTACCTCCGCCCATCCAGAACAACATGACGAAGACCAACAGATGCAAGCCTACAACCCAGATGGCAAAGAGATTTCTGCTTGTCCTCGTTGCCAGAACCAGTCTCGACGCCTGAAGTACTGCTCTTTCTGGTAATGACAGTCGTTGGAAGGCACGACTGCTTTCTTTGCTTCTGAAAGCAGCGAATGGAGAGATTGAGCTCTCATATGCTGACTTGTAGCGAGCATCAGTACCTGGATTACTGCGATCGATAGTGATGGTGCTCGGATTTGTGTTCGAGTAACCAGAAGTCGCACCACCCTTTGTGTTGTAGCTATTGACATATCGGCTCTTCTCGTACAGGCTCAGATTGTCCTTTTGCAAGCTTGCAATCTCGGAGCGCAAGGAAGACACCAGTGTGTACTGGTCTTGGAGATTCGTCTCCAACTCACGAATCTTTGTCTTGAAGCGATCGCGTTGAGCAGTGACCATTGGCAGGATGCCAGCATTAGGAGCTTCCGGACGAAGTGAGTCCAGACCCCTTGGGGATGAAATGCCAGTATCGAAGCCAGAGATGATGGAAGAGGTGGGCGAGGTGTTGCCTCCTCGGCGCATCGAGGCAGCGTAAGAGGACTTTGGGTAGCGCGAGGTGTATGTGCCTGCCACTGACATGGCCGAGGGGTCAAAGGCATTGCTGGCCTCATTCTGGGCTTGCAACAAATCCTCCTCGAGCGTCTGTGTGAGATTGCGCGATTTCTCCAGCTCCATGTTTGTGCCCGAGAGTTCTTCTTGCAACGACTCGAGACGGGACTGGAGATCGTTGTGCGATACTCGGAGAATGGTGAGCTCGTTGGAGAGCTTCTTGTTTCGGGCGAGGAGCAACTTTTCCAAAGACTCGCCCTTCTCGGCACCAACAGTTGTGTCTGCCTCATGATCTGAATCGTCGGCGTCGCCTGTCGCAAACTCGATTGACTATGTCTGTTAGTACTGACTTGTACGTTGTGATTGAGAAATGAGCATACCTTGAGCATATCCAACTCTTGCTTGACCTCGTCATAGTCGCTGCACTTGTCCAGCTTGCGCTTGAGGCTTTCACGATCCTGTTTCAGAGAGTCCAGCTCCCGCTCCAATGATCTGATGCTTGAGTCCCATTTGCTCTTCTCCGAGTCCTTTTCGTAGCGCTGAGAATCGAGCTTGCGGAGGAGTTGAGAATTTTCGGAGCGTAGACGGAGGAAGGATGGGTCATCTTCGACCGAGACAGCAGTCTGAGACGAGCTTTGGTTTGCGGTGGACTGAGCGAGGTCAAGGCGGAGTTGTTCGTTGCGTCCTTGCAGCTCTGAGAGTCTCAGGTTTGCCTTTTCCAGCTCTTGGTTGACGAGATCCAGCTCTTGTTGCGATGCGCCGAGAGTGTTGGAACTGTCGTCCTCTGCTTTGTCCATGCGCTGCGAGACCTCATAGCTGGCCTTGAGCTCCTTCAATAGACGATCTTGGTTCTCAACCTTCCCTTCCAAGCTCTTCTCACGGGCATCCCAGTTGTCCTGCTTCTCTTTCAAGACGGCATTCCATGAAGCCTCGATCTCCTTGATCTTGGTGTCTTGACTTGACTGTGAGGATTGTCTCGACGAACGCTCCTGTTCAAGTTGTGATTCGGCTTCTTCGAGTTGCGACGTCAAGTTTGCGACGGTTGCTTGCAAGTGCTTGTTCTCAGACTCTAGTTTCGGGACGACTTCTTGAGCCGTGACGAACGAGTCTATCGAGGCTTCGAGCAGGGGATACGGATCGGGGGCTTCAGACAGCGGCGAGTAGATTTGGAGGAAGGCTGACTGAGTCGACTTTGACTGGTTGGAGATCAGGTCGATGAAGGATTGGTAAGACTTGAGCAGGGCCTTGATCTCGCCCAGTTTAGCGGCATCTTCGAGTTTGCGAAAGTCTTTGGTCTTTTGGGCCAGCTCCTTGCGCTGTACGAGAGTGTCGCGTTGGTGGGTGACAAGGTCTGAGGCGGCCGTGTCGAGAGTGGATATGAGGGAGCTGAGGTCGACATCTATGATGCATCAGTAGACGATACAAGACTCTGGTCAAGGAAGAAAGATGAACGCACTCCGCCATGAAGCTATGGCTTGCTGAAACTTGTTCCCCTTGTCCTGGTCATTGGTAGCGCCACCAGCGACCTGCGGCTCGACTGCTTCGGTTGCCATGTTCGTATGTCCTCAACGCATACAAGGCACCCGACAAGTCTGCAAGGAAAGAAGTCAAAGCTTATTGCATAGCAATTATGTTTGGAGTCTTCGTCGAGTCGCCAGGTGTTACGTGGAGACGCGTCTTGGCGTTTTGGCATGTGAGAGTGACGCCGCTCCTTCCGCGACCACCTTAGTTTCCAAAGGCAATATGTTATTCTAAGGGCAATCGCGCCATGAAGAAGCATGGAAGCCGCAGCTAATGATGGCGCTTATGTATTGCGCGACTTGATGCGCAATGCCCCACTCTCGCCCGACGGAGAAGACGAACACAATGTCTACATAACCTGCGTGGATGCCTGGGGTGAGTCGCGACTTCCTGTTCGAGTGCCATTCCTGACTTCCTGCCAGACGGCAATCTGTATATCGGCACATCCGCTGGAGAGATACTGCATTTCGTCTCGATCCCATCTCCCGACTCGGACCAACCGACCTACATCCTCGCTTCCCGTCTGCAGCCCGAACACTCGAACAAACATAATGATGCATTACCCGTCGTTGAACAGATATTATTATTACCTTCTGTTGGAAAAGCATGTGTCTTGTGCCATGGTACTCTGACCTTCTACACACTCCCCGAGCTCAGTCCGGCTTTTGGAGGAAAGATCAAGCAGAGCGATTGTACATGGGTTGGTGGCCTTGATCGCGATCTGGATGGCCAAGAGCTGGACCCGTCCGATGGCTGTATCATTGTCATTTGCTTGAGGCAGAAGTTGCGTGTCATTCGTATCATGGAGCAGGGCTCTCCTCGCAAGATCAGGGACATTGACCTGGGCAACTGTCTGGACATACAACGGAGAGCCGATCTAGCCTGCGTCGCTGATGGCTCCTCTTATGCTTTGCTTGATATTGTCAACCAGCGCAAGATCGACCTCTTTCCCATTTCTTCTTCACCCGACCTGCCATCAGGTCGCTCAAGTCCAGATGTTGCTCCTCCTCCGATTCAACGGCCGGCATCAAGGAGCGTTTCCGCTACTAGTCCAATCCGTAGGCCTGATCTGCGTAATCAAGACAGGATTGCCAGCGTGGGAGGTGCTCCACAAACTCCAGGCCGTCAGACTCCTGACCGTCTGCATCCCAACGACACGCCTTCGCCGTGGCCTCATCGTGCAGCTTCTCGTCAAGCTCTTTCTCCCAGTCCTACAAGACCTCTCGCGAGCCCGTCTCTGGACACCGATGGCAAAGTACTACCTCCTACGCCTCAATTCGAACAACCTCCGCCTCCTCCACCACGAGCCACCGCTTCATTGAAGCCCCACATCTCTACTCCCACACCGAACGAATTCCTCCTCACTACCGGAACCTCCCCAGATGATCCTGCTGTAGGCATGTTTGTCAACTTAGACGGTGATGTCGTGAGAGGCACTATTCGATTCGAGAGCTATCCCGAGTCAATCGTAGTTGACGGTCAAGCGTCTGATCCTTCGTTGCCATCTATGCCTGGAGACATGTCTCAAGAGGGTTATGTCTTGGCTGTTGTACGTCGTGAGAAGAACGGTATCGTCGAAAAGCTTGTCGAGTACCAACGCTGGGACGTTGACCCGTCCGACAACCAATACCACAAAGATTATGTCAATCTTCCCGACCCCGATACATCGAAGACTCACATGGCTTTGCGAGAGGCTACCACCGCCACAAATCTGAGTTTACCCTCGGTAGGCAAAGCCCTTAGCTTGAGGCGCCTATACCTCCACCAGCCCAGTACGGAAGAGACTGAATCTGATGTCAAGCGCAACAACGACGAAGATAAACTAATTGACCGCTTCTCAAATGTACAAAGCAAGGTCTTGCTTTTCTCAAGTGATGCTATCTGGTGGATGGTCAGAAATCCACTGGTCGTCCAGCTTGAAGCTCGATTGAGTGCTGCTGTCAATACCTCGGCCAACTCTTTCACTGTCCAGCGAACTCAAGTACAAGCTGTCATCAATTCAATACGCGGCAGAGAAGCCACGAATGAGTTTGAATTTCTTGGCTTCAATTACATCCGTCAACAAGCCTCTTTGCTGCTGTTGATTGACCTCATTCTCAAGACGAATGAAGGGGTCATTGCTTTCGAGCATGACAAACGATCAACTCATGACGCTCTTGTCGAGGGTGAGATTGATCCTAGAATTATCTTGTCCATCATCCCTGTCTTGTCGAATGAGGTGATTGAAGGCACACAAGGTCTCTGGATCCCAGGAGGTCTAAAAGATGCTGTTGTTAAATTCAAAGCACAATATCATGCGGATTCCATCAACCAAGACCCTCAAGGACCTTATGGAGATAACTTACTCCAGGTCATCAAGCACTACCTGTTCTCGTGGCGGAGGAAAAAGGGCTTTGGCAGTATCGCAGATGAGAAACAGGTTTTCCATACAGTGGATGCTGCATTACTATCTCTACTCTTGATGCTTGATAGCAACACTTTCCCTGGTCCAGCAGCTGCAGGATCCCTTCGCGCTGAACTTAACGATGTCGTTGACCAGGGCGTCGAATGCTTTGATCGTGCAGTCGAATTGCTTGAACAACACAAACGTCTCTACGTGCTCAGCAGACTCTACCAAAGCCGCAGAATGGTCGGTCAAGTCCTGTCAACCTGGCGACGTATCCTCGAATCCTCCGAAGATGTTGGAGGCGAGCTGATTGACGGCGAACTTGACGTACGCAGATATGTTACAAGGATTAAAGATGTCGAGCTTGTCAAGGATTACGGTACCTGGCTCGCCAACCGCAATCCTTCTCTCGGAGTCCAGATCTTCGCAGACGAGAATGCCAGAGTCAAATTCACGCCTACCGAAGCTGTTGAACTGCTCAAAGAGCGTGCACCTGCTGCTGTCAAAGATTACCTCGAGCACCTCGTCTTTGGTAAAAACCAAAACCAATACGCCAATGACCTCATCTACTTCTACCTCGATACAGTCACCGAAGCAATCGATACGGAGTCCACCTCGGCAAAGGATATCCTCCTCACATCCTACCACACATATCGTGCTCTCCTCCCGCCGAAACCTACATACAGTCAATTCATCCTCGACAACAGCCTCCCAGACACATGGTGGCAGAATCGTCTGCGACTGCTCCAACTCATCGGCGGTTCTTCAGTATACGATGTAGAAGCTCTAAGCAACAGACTAGACCTCTACTCCTCGGTCCTCGTCCCCGAAATGATTGTCCTCGCCGCTCGCAGAGATGAACATCAAAAAGCACTCAAGTTGCTCGTACACGGCTTAGCGGACTTCGACACCGCTGTCCGTTATTGCCTTCTCGGCGGCAGCAGCATCTTCCACCCAGCCTCTGCTTCTTCCGCCCCTATCGCGACACCATCGAAAGAAGAGCAGGAAGTGTTGTTCTCGCATCTGCTTCACTGCTATCTCAATCTAGATGATAAGGAGCAGCGATTAGAACGTGTAGCAGAGCTACTTGAACGCTTCGGAAGTTGGTTCGATGTCGCTGAAGTCTTGCCTCTGTTATCTCAATCATGGCCACTTGACCACTTCGGCGCATTCATCGCGAGCGCGATGGGCAGACTGGTCTCGGAAAGAAACGAGACTGTCATTGTCAGAGCATTGGCTGGATCGCAGAATTTGAGATATGCTGTTGACGTGGTGGAGAAGATAGAGAAGGAAGGAGCAACATGGGAAAGTGTCAAAAAAGACAGCGGCGTTGCGTAGATGCAATTGATCAAATCGTAAAGATTCCAACATGCCCCAATCTTGCAAAGAAATGCCCCCGAATGAACCTTAGCATCAACTCCGACATCGTGACGTCTAATGTAATGATTGTGCATGTCTTCTTTCAAAGAGCGGCTAAACTTAAATCGTAATCTCCCCAATCCCACAAACAAGTAGAACAGGCAGGTTTCTTGTCCAAAAAGTCAGCCGATCAACCTCACCAGAGTAAGACACCCTTCACAGTCTTTCCTGACTCGATATCTTCGAAGGCGCGCTCATAATCGTCGACTCTGTAGCAAGTCGTGATCTTTTCCACAGGAAATCTCCCACGTCTATACTGATCAATGAGGAATGGAGCCATCTATGCGAAAGGTTAGATTCGGTGACAGAAGACGCAAAAGAACAATATCTTACCTCGTGCGGATCAGATTCACCTTGATGACAACCAACATATTCCTTCCCCATGACGAAAAGTTTGTGCACATCTATGCTGACTCGAGTGCCGGGTCTGTTGGATCCTACCGAGCAAGCCCTACCTCTGGTTCCGAGGGAATCTACCATTGTCTCGATGATCTCGGGCACACCTGAGCAATCGAGTGCCTTGTTGAGTCCAGTGGTCCCGCAGATGGTTTTGATCTTCTCCATCACATCGCCCTCGGAGCTGTTGACCATAGCTGTAGCTCCGAGCTCTTTTGCTAGTTCTAGGCGTGAAGGATGGATGTCGATTGCGATGATCTCTTTCGCTTGACGGATTTTGCAAGCCATGATGGCGCTCAGGCCGAGGGACCCTACGCCGAAGACTGCGACGGTATTCTCCGCTTGGACATTGAGCGTGTTGAAGATGGCTCCGGTTCCGGTTTGCAAACCACAACCTAGAGATGCAAACAGATCTAAGGGTGTATCGTTGGGCACTTTGACCAGACTGGCTTTATTCACGACGGCGAAATTCGAAAAGGAACTCTGGCCGAAGAAATTGCTGAATAGAGGTCCGTCCGGAAGTGACAGAGCACTGGACCCATCTGACCTCTTACCGCCGAAGTTGAGCGGAAGTATTTTGGAGCAGTAAGCTCGGTGTCCAGAAGTGCATTGATCGCAGCTTCCGCACGTGGAGTAGCTGAGAAGGACTTTATCCTTAGGCTTGACGGCTGTGATGCTTTTTCCTACTTCCAGAACAGTTCCCGCGCCTGAAAGCAAGTCAACATCTCAAATGGCCATCATCTCGGCGTTAGAACCGCACCTTCATGTCCAAAGACGGCGGGTACGCTGACTGGACGGTGGCCAGCCGCGCAGTGCAAATCGGTGCGACAGATTCCTGAGGCAAAGATCTCGACCAGAGCCTCATCATCTCTTATATCATCGAGATGAATGGTTTCCAATTTAAAAGGCTCTCCGAGCCTTCTAATCACCAGTGCTCGAGCTGTTCGAGGCATAATCGCAGGAAAGTGGCGGGTTCGATGGTGGTGGATTGAAGCGAAAGTTGCGAGGTCAGAGTTGGGATTTTCGTTGTATATGGATCAACAAACGCATAACGCATGTCATCGTAACCTTCGATGTAAAGCATGCTCATTCGCAACGCTTAATCTTTTGCATACTGATGCTGTGAACGAAGAGGGGATGCGGTCTGGGTGATACTTTTGCGTCATGACCCCACTAAATCCTAAGTCCGCGAACCATTTCCGGCAGTTGCACGGCTGGTCGGGTCTTTGGACGTAGATCTTGATTGACGTAACATGTGAGCTTCAGCGATATAACAGACCGTATATCACTAATTTTGACCAGCTCTTTCCCGGTTCCAAATCAGTATTGCGCTACTTTGGGATCTTGCTTTCGGACCAGTTGTGCTCTGTCGCCTTCATCAGCTAAAATCACCTTCTCCTGCCATAAGCCAACTTCATTTACCTATCAGCATGCCTCTGAAACAGGACGACCAAGGTCGTCAGGTCGTCCCAATTGTGGTTGATAACAACGAGGAGCCAATCAACAGCGACCGCGTGTTTCCAGTCACCAATGCCGCCTCCGGGGAAGTCGTTCACTACTATGCGGGTGCAGATGTAGCTACTTGCGATCGAGCTTGCGAAGCCGCGTGGAAGGCCTTTCAGGACTGGAGAAAGTCCCCCGTGGCCCGACGTCGTGATCTTCTACTCAGAGTCGCACAGCTCTACGAGGAACGCCTCGATGACCTTGTTCAAGCTCAAATGAAGGAGACGTCCTGTCAAGAATCCTGGGCCAAATTCAACGTTCTGGCATCGACCAATTACATCAAGGAATTTGCAGCGTGTGTGAGCAGCGTTAAGGGTGTCATACCGCCGACTGATAAGCCGGACACCATGACATTTGTCTTCAGAGAACCCATTGGACCTTTTCTGATCATTCCTCCTTGGAACGCCGCTGTGGTTTTGTCTACTCGTGCTATCAGTGCTGCAATTGTCTCTGGTTGTACAGCAGTCCTCAAGGCATCTGAGCTATCGCCTTTGACCCATTCCATCATTGCAGACATCTTCCGGAAAGCAGGCTGTCCACCAGGAGTCCTCAACACTGTACAAGCCTCGCGAGAAGATGCCGCTGCTGTGACCGAGAGCATGATCGCCAATGACCACATTCGCAAGATTGAGTTCATTGGAAGTGCAGCAGTCGGCCGTATCATCGGCGCAACAGCAGCGAAACACCTCAAACCTACACTCCTCGAACTGGGGGGAAAGTGCCCAGCGATCGTGCTAGATGATGCAAATTTGGAACAAGCCGCTTCCCTATGCGCCAAAGGTGCTCTCGCACATCATGGACAGATCTGTTTCAGCACCGAACGCATCATTGTGCAGCGCAGTATAGCGGACAGATTCAACGACCTTCTCATCGAGCAGTTCAAAAGCACACCCGGCGGAATGGCAGTCTCGAAATCCATTGCACAAAACGCCATTGACATTCTCAAGGACGCGAAAGACAAAGGAGCAAAGTTCCTTTACGGAGATGGTGGAGATGACGGAAAGTGTTCCATCCACCCCACAATCGTGCTCGTGGACCCAAAGACATCACCGGAGCACCTTCGCATCGTTGACGAAGAAACATTCGGCCCCAGCGTCAGTGTCTACATCGTAGAGGATGATAAGCAAGCTATCCAACTTGCCAATCGTAGTGCCTACGGTCTCAATGCCGCCATTCACACACAAAACTTGGAGCGTGCCATCAAGATGGGTAGAGAATTGGAGTATGGCCAGGTACATACCAATTGCTCCACCGTCTATATCAGTCGTAAGTTCTTGTCCCATTGTACAGAATGACCGTGGCTGACAGCGTGACTTACAGCTACTGCGCCACAAGGAGGTATGAAAGGCAGTGGTTGGGGTCGACAGAATGCTTCGTGGGGTCTTGATGAGTATTACTCTACCAAGCAGATTAGTTGGCATGGTAAGGACAGTGGTAATTAGGCAATGATCCGCCGTCTTCAGCCTCTGCAAACGAGAAAGTCATGAATTCGCAATGTCACTTGGAGCGTGGACTCAAGTCAACCACACCATTCGTCTTGTGTCGGTAGACTGGCATCGGTGCGGCGAACATGTGTGAGATCTCGGTGATGATCTACAACTGGCAACGAAGAACATTCAACTATGATAATGTGAGTTTGACCTGAACGTATATCCAGGATAATTTGTCGGAACAATACGATGCATGAGTAGAACAAACTAGAACCCAAACATATCTTTACCCTCCTCGTAACCCTGGTAGATGTTAGCACATATTTTCATTACTGAATGGGAAACCAATTCACTTACCCAATTTCTCAAGGCAGGCATCGCTGCCTTCTGGATCATAGCAGGAGGTCCACACAAAAATACCGCATTCTTCTTCCCACTCTCCTTCTCAGGCGCATATCCAAACTGCTTGATCTTGTCTTCATCAACATGCCCTTTCTCACCCTTCCAGTCGTCTGAAGGATGACTGAGTATATGGCAAATCTCAAACTTATCCTCATGCTCTTGGGCAAATTTATCAAGATCCTCGCGCAACAAGATTGATTTCTCATCTTTGTTCGCATCGATGACTTTGATCTTTGTCTTGTCACTCGCAGTAGCCAGGACTCTTGCAATGAGTTGATATCCAGGAGTGATACCCGAACCACCGAGGATCAAAGTGATATTCTCAAATCGCTCTTCTTGGTCGAAGATTTGGAATTTGCCGTCGCCGATATATTTGATGTCGCCGGTGGGACCGCGGATCTCGACTTCTTCGCCTTCTTCCATGCAGTCTAGGATGTTGGAGAGGGCGCCGCCGGGTTGTTGGTCGGTGGGGAAGTAGGTCTTGATGACGAGGTCGAAGGTGCCGTCTTCGGTGTCTGCGCCGATGATGGGTTGGGTGGGTGTGTAGGAGCGCACGAGCATTTTGTCCGCCATGTGGAAGCCGATTTGGAGATGTTGACAGGTCCCGAGGCCGAGCTTTTTGGTCTTGTCGCCTAGACTGAAGGTGTAGCAGCGGGTGTCCTCGGATAGATTCTTCTTTTTGAGTAGAGTTACGGGGTACCATCTGATCGATTATATCAGTCATGGTGCAGCTTTGGAAGGCGCAACAGTTCACTCACTGCTGCATCGAAAGGACAAAGTCGGTCTTTTTGTTGGAAGCTTCCGCCTTGGCTTTCGCGGCATCTTCTGCTTCCTTTTTCATGTGTGCTTTGGCCTTGTCGGTCACGGTTCCGAGAATGCACTCTGCGAGATCTGTTAGTGACGATCAAACACGTTCACTTTCGACTCATTGCTGACCTGCGAGCTTCTTGTATGCATAACCATCATGAATGGACTCAAAACTCTCCGACGTCTCTTGACTGAGTTTACCAGCATGGTTCGTGATGGTAGCTTTACCACCCGGATGCCAGTCCAGCACTGAAGTGGCGTCATATACGTTACCGTCAACCACGATCCAGCAGTCATCTTCCTTGTCGTGCTTTTCGATTTCCTCTCTGGTGAATTGTTTCTGAGGTGTGCTTGAACTTTGCTTTGCGCTGGCGATTTTCTCGTCGGCACTTGGCTGCACCCAACCTCCAGTATTGGTTCCCGGCTCTACAGGATGGCGGAAGAGCACTTCCAAGGCGTTGTTGTCGCCTTGAGCAATCTCGGGCTTTACCTTGTACCAACCGTTGTTCATCATGCCCATGACGTTCCACGAACCGACCTATAGAGAGTACATCAATTAATTTGTCCAAACTGATCAACAATGTGGATCCAATTACCTCGGGCTGAGTATTCTTGAAGACATTAAAGCATCGCACGGTAATGCTCGGGGCTCGGAGCAGATGACCAAGCTCAACATCGATATACCAGTGTATCCACGTCCAGTACTTGTGTCCATGCCTGACAGGCGCTTCCGGAAACTGTCTGATACAGTACAGCCACGTCTCGCCGTTGTCAAGGCTGACTTCCACTCTCTGTACTTCGTGACCACCGCCATCGTAAGCATACCCTGCAATACGATATGTGTGGCCTTTCTTGACGTCGGAGAGCTCGATGCGCTCGCCATGAGCCGGCTTGGCGATGACCGAGTTGAGGTTCTGCTCATTGCATGCTGTATCTGGGTGACGGAAGAGCGTCTCGGCAAACTCTCCATCTTTCTCTGTAACGAAGGAGGGCTGTAGATAGTATGTCAGCACGAAACGAGTGAACGCCAATCACAAGCACTCGTCTTACCAAAACTCGGTTGTCCCAGATGTGATAATGACTGTCATTCTCCTTCTCGCTGATCCAAATCTTGCTCAACCATTTGACTTGTCTGCCACCGACATATCCAGGAATGATGACTCGCAGAGGATACCCATGATCAGGAGGCAACTTGACATCATTCATCTCATAAGCAAGCAGAACATCATTAACAGGATCCATAGCATATTCGTAAGGGATGCAAGTCTCATAAGTGCCCTCAGAAGGCTGATCAGCCCCTGCAAAATTGACCCATCTCCTTTGTCCAGAGCCATTGGTGGGGTAGTCGACTCCAGCGGCTCGCAGGACATCGGCTAGAAGAGCACCTTTCCAGAATGCATTGCTGATAGCACCGGCGCCCCAGTTGAAGCCTTTGGAGCGTTTGACCATGTTGAGCTCTTTACGTCTGTTGCCGTCGCAAGCCAGAGCGACTGCGATATTGATGCTTCCAAACTTCGAGGCAATGTCGTCCATGGTGAATGTGCATTTTCCGTTCTCAATGTCCAGCTTATGAGTCTCCCAAAGTAGGTGCGGTACCTAGGTTTTCGAATATGATCAGCATGAGTATCAGTATCATGGCGACCATATGCAAGGTCATTGAAATGAGTGATGTAGTCCTCAAGAGTCACGAATCAAGGTGACTTACCGGACCATGGTTCCTCACATAGTGAAGACGATTTGGAGTAATCAAGCCGGTCTCAAACAAACTTGCGAGAGGATACTCGCAGTTCAAAGGATGCTTGCCAGTCAGACGTATCATGTTCGAGTTTCGAGGAATCCAATTGTCCGGACTCGCACGGTCGGCGTCGTCAATAACGTCCGTAGGTTTGAGATCTGCCCAAGGTGACTTCATTTTGCCATCGCTTTGCTTGATACTCTCGACGTTCTTCTTCTCCTGTTGCAGACTTCTCAACAAAGCAATCTCCTGAACGCTATACTTTTCTCGGAGTTTCTCGTACTCTGATTTTGGCTTTTTGTCTCCTTTGATATCTGCTTGTCCATCTCTCCGAGACACCTGTTGTGAATCTCTCTTGTTCTTCTCGTCTGACTTGTTTTCTTTCTGGTCGGAATCATCAGGCTGGTCTTGCCCGCCACTTGAAGCATATGCGTCATTGTGTCTCCGGCGGTTGAGATCACCGTCTTTCCATTCGTGTTCTTGCTCTTGCTTCTCTTCTTGCTCTGTTTTCTCTTTTTCCCCCTTCTCCTTCTCTTCCTTTTGCTTCTGACGCTTCAGGTTAGCAGGCCATGGTTGTTGGTTCTTAATGAAGTCCTCGGATTCGTTGAGGCGGTAGCGCCAGCCATTGGGATGTGCTTGAGGTTTTTCTAGGTAGTAATCCTGTTACATGGTGTTTAGTATGCATGATCTTCTGATATATACTCACACCACGAGAGTACACACTTCTTGCTTTTCTTTGGCTTCGCGAAAGTTGATCAACTGATGCGTCTGCAGCTCGTGCTTGAGCTCATTGGATTCCTCCTGAGCTTCCTTGAGGAAAGATTCCTGGCTGTCCTCGCTGTCTGAATCATCACCGCTGTGCACAAGTCCAGGAACGCGATCATGACGATCTCGGTAGCCGATATGGTGCCTGGCAGTACTCCAGTCAGGCTCATTCTCAATTTCTTCCTTGGAAGAGCCCGGATGATCTCTAACATAGGTGCGGTAGGGTATTGGAGGCATTGTGACAATTGAGTGGAAGAGAGACAAACGGGAAGCTGGGAGACCAGACTTATGTAAGACCGGACAACACTCGACTTAGATTTGGAATAACATCACAGAGCGGGACCACCGAAGGTTCGGAGTGAACGCAACCAAGCTCTTGTATGGCAGAGCCGCGGAGGAGCGGGGAGCGGGGACGGGAGCTGACGTCAAAAACGGTCAGTCTTGGTATGGTCTAACAACGGTTAAGTAGAGCCTCCAAATAGCGTGAACTTTGTACCTGTGTAGAGCTGTCGGAGCATAGAAAGAAGACGCAAAGAACGATTTTGACGATGCGACGTTGTGCAGTTGTCTGTGAGATTGATATGCTGGCTTATATAATAGAAGAATTTAAGGTCGCCTATGCTTAATACAAGTCAATCCACTGCATTGTCCTATCTCGGAAGAATAACCAATATTGGTCAAGCGAACACGATCTACTCACCAAAGCTCAAATATTGGCAGATTTGCGACCTCAGCCTCTCCGACGAAGACTTATATGACTCATCGGTACTCGGCCATTGTAGCAATGTAGAGCCTCAATAGACGCGACGCTCAAGGTCTTTTTCGAGGTTCAAAGTCATGTCCTAAAGTTCTTTGATCGAGTTGGTCGACGTAAGCTTGAGCTCGGGCTTGAGCGATGGCCCGCAGTACTCGTCCAGTTGCACCTTGCCCAGTGGACCATAGAGCAGATAGCCCTTCCATGCGCCATTGTTCCACTGGCCATCAAAATCAACAGGCATGCATGTGGAGTCAGGTAATGTGTCGAGGTCCAGTTTCTGAATCGAGTGATAGAGGGATTCTTCAATACGTCCAAGCTGAGAAGATGTCGCACAGGGATCGCTGGAAGATCCAACTGCATAGTATTTATAGGCGAATTTTCCAAAGGCTCCTGTTGATACTGCGCAATCTTCTCCGCCCCATTGGGCAGTAATCGATGCTACAATCCAGGCAATAATTGACTTCATGTTTGGAAGCCTTTTCGACAAAAGATTGATTTTTGAAATGTGTAATCGCCAGGTGCCAATGATTAAGAAGCTCCTCGGACTTTACCAGGTCAATATGCTGGTCTGTCCTCGAAATGTCGCAGTTAGCTTAATTTGTGTAGAAGAGTCAAAGAAGTAGAGCTTTGGAATGAGGGTTATCCGCGACTTAAGAAGAATTCTACTCGACCGAGTACGAGGTCAAGATGTGGATACGTCTGACTCGAACCAGCTGCACCGTCTGGGTCCTCGGTCCGTGTCAAGGGCGACAGATGATCTGAAAGTGTTGTTGGTCGGTGGCTCGGTCAAAAGCTAAGGACAGCAAGAGCTTCGAGAGACCATCTGGCAATCCAATCTGACTGAGAGGCCCCGTCGCAATGAAGCATGCTGCAAACGCTCTTCATGCTGCTCATATGAATCAACCTCTCAGGGTGTCTCATGAGTGTAGTGTCCTGGCCTGAATCAAAGACGACTGGCAAGGGACAGGGCTTCGGCGAAGGATTGTTTCTAGCCTGCCAAGCCGGATGTCAGTGTGCGCCTGCTAAATCTCATGACGGGCATGGCAATCACACACAAAGATGATTTGAGAGTCTCCTCAGCATAAGGTACACACTATCTGTACAGCATTGCAACATAAATTGATGCCTCATATCTCGTTCTAGATTTTGCAAGATATGTTGACCAAAACCTGACCGACACGAACCCTGCGCATTGATCATCATGTGTTGATTGGAACATATTTCTACGCGTGCACCATTGCCACATCCAGGCTTAGTTACATCGCATCTGATAACGTCTAATATTACTCGAGATGTATGTCAAATCAAGAACACCCTACGACAACAGCATTAACACCTCTCATGGTTGCCCAGATCAACGTGAATTCAAGATCAGGGTCACTCACACAGCCAGATAGACAGATCTTATCACGTGTTAAATCATCCAGTGTCGCGTCATTCCCGCGCCACTCAATAATCTTTCCACTCGATAACTTCACTCACCTCCGCAGCGCCCATTGTGCGATTTGACAGTCTTGCGAGCTGCAGTACCAGTGCCGCGCTGCAGCATCACCCGAAGAACGCTTTGGAGCCCCCAGTAGAGCTTTGGAGGTCCTCTCATATGCACATGGGATGGTCGAGGTGATGAGTTCATTACCAATTATCAGGGAGGAACGATGATGGGACAATGGGTGAACTGGAGTTTTACTCATATGCCTAGGAGATGAGGCTGAAAATCCCTAGAGCATCCCAAGCTTGGACGCTTCTGCCATCACCGCCTCCCTGATGGTACCCTCAATACCAACCTGCACAGGTTCCCAGTCAAGCAATTCTCTCGCTCTGCTTCCTCTGCTCCTTGAATTAGTGAAAAAATACGCATATACCGGTCCACCCTGCTCCACGGCATTTGCGTTGTTCAGATACTTGACTTCCTCACTCTGCACCAACCCAGCTTCATGGGCTTCGCGGACGACTTGACGTATGATGTCCGCCCAATCGCTTTCACTCGCCTCGACAAAGTAGTATGCGTCCTTGCCCCATAGTGCGGTGTTGGAGGCGGTGTTGGTGGTAGCGGCGATTTCGATTAGCGAGAGGGTCAGGCGGGACATATCCTCCACATGCACGTTTCCCCAAACCCACTCCCCTTCGGGCGCGATCCCAGTCCCCCTGTTCAGCACATCCGCGGCTATAAAAGGGATAGCCAGACTTGTTGTCTTAACCGGCCCTCTTCCTGTGCCGTAGATTACTGCAGGACATACGATGGCGGTTTTGATGCGCTCTGATTCTGCGTTTGCGAGGTCGAGGACTATTTCATCTACGTTTCTGTGATCTGCTGCTGAGGGGAAGGAGGTTATGTCGTCGATGTCGGTGATGTCGTTATAGATCTTGCCGTGGCGTGGTTGGGAGGGTCCCCCGCGTCGTGGGTCAGGAGACCGGTGCCGGAGGTGTGGATGTAGTGAATTGATGTATCGGTAGAAAATTTGCGTAAGGCACGGCTGATAGATTGCACAGATGAAACATCATCGGCAGAATTTGCAGCGTCTGTACAATCAGCGGTTGCATGTCCGAGTAAACAGTGAGAAAGACTCACGATATATCAAGTCCGCTTTCGCTACCTCTTCTGCAATGACATCGGCACTGTTGTTATCACCGAGCGCAATCTTGACTCTAGGTTACTCAGCCGCGATGATCGCTGCTTTATCTTGATCGCGGACAAGAACAGTAATCTCATACTCGGGGTGAGTCTTGTTGAGCAAGTACAAAAGATCGCCACCAATGTAGCCTGTGGCTCCAAGCCTAGAAATATAGTGAGTCGCAATTCTTAGACACTGTATAGTAGTCTACGCACAGGAAGATTTTCATGATGGATGGTTGCTCCTACGAGTTATGTCTATCTCGTTGCAAGAAGGAAAATTGAGAGATGGTCCTTTGGTCTATTTGTGCATGTTTCAGCGCGAAATCATGACGATCTTTATGACAAGCTTGCTGATTAGCAATCAGTCAGTCTGTATTACAGATCCTACGAGCAGCTGTTCTGCAAGGGTGATGGTGATCCTGATTATGCGTCCAACAAAGTCGTGGCCAGGGATCGTTTCACAATGTTAACATTCTTGTTCGATGTAGTCGAAAGAGCTCGGTTGCCCAGATTCACCTCTGTTTCTATACTGCGCCACGCGTTGAAGCTCCTCTTCATCGCGTAAAGGACGCTTGAGCGTGGGACACCAGATTCACTCGCGACGCATTGAAGAAACATCAACTAGCAATACCGAGCTGGAAGTAGGATGGTAGTTCTTGTGTCTCAGCCATGTTTTCATGATGCTCCGACACCTGGTCGAGTTGACAAAGAATACGTGACCGGACCGCCAAGAGTCGTCGAGGTAATTTGCGGCAAAACAGCGGCAGAAATTGCGGGTGCGGTGATGGCGTGACTTCCTGGACCTCTTGTAAAAACACAAACCAACCTACATGTCCTACACGCATCAGCAGATTCTAGCTCTACAGAGCGGCAAGCGGAGGCTCTCTATTCGTCGGCATGCGAGACAATGAGGCTGAAGCATGTGGGGAACGTCCTGCAAGCCATGATCCTGATTTCTGCAGGTGGAAATAGCCTGACTTATTGCGGCTGAGGACTGCAGATGAGTATCAGACATGCGTGATAAGGCGAGCGCTCCCACGCAAATATGAGCTCTCCTTGAGTTGACATCCATCCATCTTCAATCGTTCAAGATACGCCTATGCCAAATGTTCTTATGGCCAAGAGCATGACGCACCCAGGGCTCTATACTGTAGGCTGGGTCTGCGCTATTGCCACGGAGTATGTCGCAGCACGTCAATTTCTGGACGAGGTACATGATCGGTCCAATTGCTGTATTGCCGCAAACGATGGTACTCAATACACTCTCGGCAAGATGGCTGGCCACAATGTTGTGATCGCAGTGTTGCCAAATGGGGAATACGGACTGTCCAGTGCTACAAGCGTTGCCAAAGATATGCTGAACAGCTTTCCAAACGTCAGAGTTGGCTTGATGGTTGGTGTTGGTGGTGGTGCGCCGACTATAAAGCATGATATCCGACTTGGTGATGTAGTGGTTAGCAGTCCGGTAGACGGCAAAGGTGGTGTTTACCAGTATGACTACGGCAAGTCTCTCCAAGGCCAACGTTTCACGCACACTGGATTCCTCAACCAGCCGCCGGCGGTGCTGCGATCCGCTGTCAATGGTGTTGTGACCTTGTACGAGGAAGACGGACATCAGATCGATGAGCGTATCCAGGCCGTCCTCGACAAGAGACCGAGATTGAGAAAGAAGTACGGTCGCCCAAGTCCGGAAACCGATCGTCTTTACGAAGCAAACAACGCGCATCCAATCAATGATCAAAACGACTGCGGAGAACAGTGCGGAAGCGGCGTTGTTCAGCGTTGCAAAGCAGAGGACCGCGAGGACAATCCGACCATCCACTACGGAACCATTGCTTCCGCTAATCAGCTCATGAAAGATGCAACGACAAGAGATGCTCTTGCAAAGGAACAAGGCATACTATGCTTCGAGATGGAGGCCGCGGGTCTAATGAATCACTTTCCATGTCTCGTGGTACGCGGCATCTGCGACTACTCAGACTCACACAAGAACAAGAGATGGCAAGGATATGCAGCGATGACTGCAGCTGCATTTGCCAAAGATATTCTCGTACACATGACGCCAAATAAAGTAGAGATGGAGAAAAAAATTGTAGACGTATTGGCCTCCAGTCAGTGCAATTTTCTGGATGTATCTTGGCTCAATGCTAATTTTCACGCAGTGGAGCAGAACATGTCGTGGGAGTTTGAAAGAACAAACGCCTCCGTTGCTGAAGTGAAACTGGATGTGAGGCACCAACGACTGCACAACTGGTTGTTGCCCCCCGACCCCTCAACGAATTTCAATGAAGCCATGTTGCGGCGCCATCCAGGAACTGGAAGATGGTTTGTGGAAGCCGACTTCTTCCAATCCTTCAAACAAAGTCGCGTGCCTTATTTCTGGTTGAGTGGAATGGCCGGCTGTGGCAAGACTGTTCTCAGTGCATCTATAATCGAGGATTTACAGCAGAGTAAATTGTCTCGGTCCACCACACTCCTCTACTTTTACTTTGATTTCAACGATGTGCGTAAGCAGACTCTGGATGGTCTGCTCCGCTCACTTGTCTGGCAGCTGAAAAGCTTCAGTGGTAATCATGCCAGTCTTGAGATGTTGTACGACCACGGAAAACTTCAAGCTTCGATCCCAAAGCTGAAAGAGCTTCTGGAGACAACGTTGCTTGCATCATCTGGTCCTGTAATCATCGTCCTTGATGCACTAGACGAATGTACCGAGAGGTCGGAGCTACTACCATGGCTCAGCCAGATTGCCGCAAGATGCACCAGGAATGTCCAGATCATCATCACGAGTCGCAAGGAATATGACATCCAAGTGGCTTTGGAGAAGTGGATGGCGACTGATGCCATGATATCAATTCCACATTCTGAGGTGGACGAAGATATTCGCACATACGTACGCGCGAGGATAATCGCCGACGAAGGATTAAAGCGCTGGGAAAACAAGCCCAGGGTACAAGACAAGATCGAAAAGCATCTGATGGACAAGGCTCAAGGAATGTAAGTTTGCTCAGCCGAGACTCGGTGAAGGTACTTGCTCTAAATGTTATAACAGGTTTCGATGGGCAAAATGTCAGCTTGATGCACTTGCAAACTGCATCAGCCTACGACAGCTCAACGACGCTCTCTTGACGTTACCGACGACCTTACACGAGACATATGATCGAATACTGGATCGAATTCCTACCATGTATCTGCAAGACACGATCAGACTACTACAGGTGTTGACGTGGTCAGAGAGACCGCTTCTCATCGAAGAGGTCGTGGACTTGCTTGCTGTGGACCTAGATAGCCCGATCGGGTTTGATCTGGAGAATCGATTGCCAAATCCACATGAGATGGTCCAGCTTTGCTCAGGGTTGGTGACATTGGGACCACAGAGTCTAGATCCTGAAGACGATAACGTAGAAGGCGATTTCTTCACTCTTTTCGAGGCAAGTGGATTCAGAGAGGAGATCCATTTGGCTCACTTCTCCGTGAAAGAGTACCTTATCTCCGACAACGTGCGGAACGCCAACTACCAAGCTCGGCTGATTCAACCGATAGCCGCGGCGTCCATTGCAAGCGTGTTGTTGACCTATTTACTTTGTCTCGAGAAGGAAATTGCCCAAGACAAAATCGCATCGGCATACCCCTTGGCTTTTTATGCGGCAAAATATTGGATGCACTTTGGACGTGTCGCTGATTCCGAAGATACACGGTTACACATCCTGATTGACAAACTTCTTCTGGAGCCTGGAAGGCGTTCTCGATGGCTGAGTGTCTATGATCCGGATACTCCTGGGTGGAGATTCGAGAGAACTTCTTTGCCTACGCCAGAGCCTCTTTATCATGCTTCGCTCTGTGGGTTAGAGCAAGTTTCGATTCGACTATTGGAAGGTGGCGCAGATGTCAATACCGTCGGTGGCAGATACGAAAACGCCCTACAAGCTGCCGCAGCTGGCAATCATGAGAACATTACAAAGCTCTTGATCAACTGGGGTGCCGACGTCAACGCCTACAACTCAGTAAGCACTCTTCAAATTGCCTCCAGGAATATCTGCGGGAACATAGTGCGACTACTCTTGGCCAATGGCGCTCATGTGAATGCTCATAATGGAATGTATGGCAATGCTCTTCAAGCCGCTTGCGCTGGAAACAATGCAGACACAGTGCAGATCCTGCTCGAGCACGGTGCGGATGTCAATGCCCAAGGTGGAAGATATGGCAGTGCGCTCCAGGCTGCTTGCGTAAAGGGCAAACCAGAGATGGTGCGTATGCTGTTAAATCGCGGCGCAGATGTCAATGTTCGAGGAGGCCATTATGGCAGCGTCCTTCGAGCCGCGTACATCAGGGACGATGCAGAGATTGTGCGAATGCTGCTTGACAGCGGTACGATTCACAAAGTCCGGGATCACGCAGAAATCGTGCGTATTCTACTCGACAGCGTCAAATGTGTGAAATTTAAAGCCCGTCGCTATAGTAATGTTCTGGAGGCAGCTATGGCAGAGGGTAACAATGAGGCCGTGCGAAAATTGCTAGGACTCACACCTAAATTTGTCGTGGAATGGCTTTCGATTCTAGCGTCTACCCAAAGTCGCAAAGCCAGGCTTGAACTACAGACGCCTTTTCTCACAGCCGAGGACGTGGCAATTGTGGATTTAAGAGAATCGATGACTTTGTTGCACCACGCAGCACAGCTCGGATCCGAGGCCGCTGCCAGACGCTGTCTCGAGCTCGGTGCGAACATCTGTATCAGAGACATAGATGGAGGTACCCCACTACACCTTGCCGCTGGAGGTGGTCATCTCGGCGTGGTGAAGTTGCTCCTTCAAGCTGGATCTGACAAGAATGCTCTCGATTTCTGGAACAGGACACCATTGGAACGCGCCCAGGGTCAAGGACGCCGAGGACAAATAGAGAAACATCGTTGTCGTCCGGAAACCGCCACATTCCTTCAATCTGCCAACAGCGAACTTCCCGCACTATCCACCGACCAGCCTATCACAGAACGATCTCCTCGTCTGCTAATGACCAAGTCGGATCTTGAAGTCGTACCTTTGTCTTCAGCCTGTACATTCCTCGAAGACCCGGCTTCCGCGACAATATCGAAGCCCAAATGGAAAACAATTGAGCAAGCCACTATCAAAGCAAACAAGATTTTCAGCTTCCTCGAGCCGCTTTCTCAACACAAAGTTTGTTTTACCCTGGGTGAAAGAACAACATATATTGCGCTGAAATGTGTTATCATCAGTGATATACCTCCAGATTACGCATAGTCAGTTATCATCCAAAATTGCAGATCTTTCACTCCAGCTCAAGAAGGGGAAGTAAATCAAATCTCCACCTCTACGAAAAGCAAAATTCTCCTTCCCTTTCACCCCTATCTCAAGTGGTTAGGGAGATCTCATCGAATGCCAATCTCTTGTTCCACGTGCGGAATAAACTCCACATCCTCACGATTGAAAAGCCCAACTACTTGCAGACAGCTTAATCTTGTCAACCCGGTACGGTGGAAAATACAAGGTACAAGGTACAGTCGGATTGGAAATGCTGACCATAGGCGCATCCTGATAGGGCAGCGCCACAGACAATCGAGGCAGCAGGGTCTACCCTTGGCCTTCCGACCACTTTTACCTTAAGAAGTGTATGGTCAGGCCGCAGCTAAGGCGACTGGCTGAACCACGTACTTGCGTGACTTCTATCAGAATATAAGTGTACGAATGCGCTGGCAGATCGGGCATGCGACGCCCTCAAAGAGAACCAAAATGCACCCCACCACTAGCGTTGAGCTGGGAATCCTTCGGCCACCCCAGCACCGTCGATAGCAACATTGCTCCTATAACACTTGTCTGTCGCCCATCTCATCACTTCTCCTTTGGGCCCATCACTATCGACATCTAAAACGTCAATCTATACGAGCATTTTCAGGCTGGCTATGGACAGAAAACACTTCCGCAGCCTCATCCCATCTACTCCTACCCAGGTCTTCTCAAAACCAGACCTCATCACCGTATGCATACTTCTATACTTTCCGTTCCTCCCCAATCTACCAACGAATCACACTGATGCGTAAAATGGCAAAAAACAGTTTTTCATCAAAGATGCCTTTTCCCTCCCAACCCTCCTCTCGATCGGCGCTTTGCTTCAATCCCTTCTTATCCTTGTCTTCCCCATCCGTGTCGCTCTACTCCCACTAATACTCCTCTCCACCTACACCGTCCTCACCACCGCCATCGCCTCTGCGAACCCACGCACGTATGGATACATGCAAGATATCCATCTCGGCCGTACATCTGCCCAACTCCCAAACCCACAGACCGGAAAATTCGGAAATGTTCCTGCAGACCAAGCCATCGTGGTCTTCCACTTTGGCGTCCGCTTTTCCCACCCCTTGGGAATATTTTCCCCGGGCGCGCAAAAGACAATTTCTCATTTTACCAAATGCAACGATCTTGTTTTGGCGAAAGCGTCTGCCTACGGTCTACTCGGTCTCTCACCGTGGCGCGCTGCGGAACGCGGCAGCAATAATACACTAATGATGGTTTATTACTTCCGCAATGTCGAAGGGTTGAACAAGTTCGCTCACGATCCTATACATAGACGAGCATGGGAGTGGATTCAGAGGGAGGGAGGTAAACATGTTGGATTTTTCCACGAGGCTTTTGTGACGCCGAGGGGTGGGTATGAGAGTATCTATGTTAACTTGCAGCCGTTACTGATGGGAGCGGCGAGGGTGGAGTGTGTTGTTACAGGTGGAGATGATGGTGGTGACGGGGAGGGACAGGGTGAAGGGACGAGAGGCAAAAGTTGGGTTTCTACTCTCGTTAGTGCCGATACTCCAAGTCTGAAAAGTCAATTTGGAAGGATGGGGAGGGAGGTTGCGAAGAAGAGTGGTGAATGATGGGAGTAGTACGTGAATATCAAGCGCAGAACACAGACACGGTTGGGTGAGTAAATCCTGCTTCTATTATCCTACGAAAATCTTCTTGCTAATAATCATTGGAACTATAAGCAGTGTAAAGACATATTTGGACTCTATATCAAGTAGTTTAAACCAACAAGATACTGGGACCAAGTCGATGTAGCGATGAATCTGGCGTGAATCCGCATATAGCCAATAGAGTGTTTAGCAAGCACCCATCTACTCAGATATGTGCTGGCAAGCTGAGCGATCACTGCTTTACTTGCTTTATACCCCGGTCTGCCTGCCAACAATGATCTTCCAAGAAAGATACAGAACAATTCCCATGATCTATCATACCGCGTAAGCAAATCAATTCCTTTACAGTTGGATACAGCTTGCTTGGGTGTCTTACATCTCCGTTCGGGCTCTTGCGTTGCAGGGTTTCCGGACAGCGTGTCGATGTGCTGTTGTGGGGCTTTGGGAGTGTCGGAGTCTGCTTCCGCATACAAAGCAAGATAAGCTTCAGCGTCGATGACTTCCTGGTCCTTTCGGACTCCTTGGGTGGATGGGCGAACGGTCTGGTGAGGGTCACGTCGTTCGTACCAGTCAGATGGTCCAGCAGTGGGTGGATCCATGGAAGCAGGCGACGTATCGTGTAATAGCTAGACAGCAGCCTCGGAATCCAGTTGTTCTTGCAACTGCCTAGCGAGGAGGTAATCGTCTGTCTCCCGGGATTTTGACATTTCTTCGAACTCTGCCTGTTGTGCAAGACGGTTTTCCACATCGGAAGCGCGCGGGAAAAACTCGGCGAAGCCAAAGGGGACAGGGATCCGTGAGTTTGTCATAGTTTTGTATTCTCTCGATTGTCCGATGCTGACACGGGAGATCCAGAAACGCCTTCTTCTTCGCTCTGCTGCCGATCGAAGGCCCCCTGAAGCTCGTACTCCACGTCTTGCCAGGAGTTGCAACATCAGACGACCCTGGTCCATTTGCATACCTGCTCTGGCGGCGACCTGTAGGATGTATTTTTGCCACGCCTTTGCCTGGAGTCATTGATCGAAAGAGTGATCGAGAGTGAGAACATAGAACTCGTAGGCGTGCTTCTAGCTAATGCGGTACACTCTTCCTATGCACCAAATCAGTGTGTTAGAACCGTTAGGGACATCGAGAAAGATGGCGGTATAATAGAAGAACTAGATGTCCAAGGACTGTTTAGAGACGCGCGTGCTAAGCTTCGACCTTAGTCAGAGCCTTTCGCGAGATCGTCGGCATCTAGCTTCCCAATCCCCAGGCATTGAAACGGTTTGTTGACCATCCGGGCGTGGTCTCAAGCTCATGCATCGGAGAAACTCGTCAGCGGTTGAGGTTTCTACTTCGGCCTGAGCTTGAGACGAGGAAATCAAAGGACTATCAAGACTTAGGATGGATCGGCATACGGCTTGAGGGTAAAGCAAGGTGCTCTACCAGTTGGACCCGTAACCAAGAAACTCGTCAATTGCGTAGAGTGTTCTTGAAATGTAGGATACGGTCGCTGTGGGTATACGTTTAGCACATGCATTGAAGCAGGAAGTACGGCATGCTATGATTGATCCGTGATGATGGCGACAACCATTTTGCAGACCACGGCCCTGCTTCACCCCTCGCCTGATATCTTCGACGTGAACTGGGATGTTGTTCTCGTCTCTGACGTGATACTCCAGATAACCTGTTCAATGTCGGTCCTGGTAATCTGAGCAGGCTTGATGTCGACAAGCCAAAAGTGATATGCTAGTCATAGCCATCATGTGTACGTGCCAGATCTCGCTTGCTTTAAGCTGGGTACCGGTCTCGAAATCGCCGTCCTGGCTAGTAGAATTAGTGAGGTCAACGTCCGGAGGCTAGTCAAGCTGTTGGGCAATCTGCTTGAGGTCGTCGGGGCGCGAGATGCCTATGCGAATGCTGGCGACATCGCAATCGACTTTCTAAGCTTGATGCAATACGGCGTCGCTCTGCCTGGCGAGGCCCTTGTCCTTCAAACTGCGGTGGGCCCAAGTCCCCACGGTTGTGAGGTAAACGACACTCGTGGTCGTGGGATCGGTCGAATCCAGGTCGTCAATGTGAGCGATCAAATCCTCGATACCGCTGTCCAGCGTTCTGGAAGCCTCTCCAGTGCGGGCAGTCGAAGTCGTGGCGAAGAAATAGTGTACCTTCAGATCCGCGGTGAATGCAATAGCAAAGCAAGTAGATAGAGGAACAAAAGAAGAGAAACAAGTAAAGAAGGATGATGGGATCATAAAATCACCCTCTATTGCTTGTTGTGACTGCCCTCCATTCTCACTAGCTCATCAATCCAAAGATGTAGTCTAGCTTCCAAGGAAGCATGGCGCCCGATGGGGCGACAACCAGAATGGGCTTGAAGGACTTCTCGCGGTGAAACGGTCATTTTCTTGCTCGCCATCGGCTGTGCTTGTCTAGCGCCTTAGAGGCAGACACCTGGACGAGTGTTGCATTTAAGCTACTCTGGTCGGTTGCGTTGCGTTTGATGTGACGCCACCAGTATCATATATAGTTTATACATTCGAGTCAATGAGTATGGGTACTTCAAGGGCACGTTAAACCAGACCGCAGGGTCTCTGGACTCGCCACGATACTGAGCTCAGAGTCTGACTTGATCTGACACGGATTGCTCAGCTGCGGGGTAGAATCTAAGGCCAGCTTTCGGAGATGCCGACCGCCCGGGCTTGACACCTGTAGAGGTTGAGCTGATCATTGATCATGGATTTGTTTGTGTCTGGGACCTGAGGAGGAACCACATCATAGTCGCATGTCGCTCTACCTCCTGCGCCCACGCAGAGCCCACCATTCACACAGTCACACTCCACGAACTTTGTTGCTCTCGCTTGCAGTGCTGCCCTTCTAAGGACAACGTTGACTACACTTGACTGCGGTGTGGCGAATGCAGTCTTGAATGGGTTCTCTTGCAAAGCCGATGATGTGGATACTGGCTCTGACTCCGAGTCGATGGTCGAGTCTGATCCAGTTGAGCTCTTACTCGTCATGCACTGTATTGGGTTACCGAAACCCTTCTGTGCATTTTGGACAGTCAAGGTAAGGTAAGCACTGGAACCAAACGTGAAGTTGTGAAGTTGTGAAGTTTATCAGCGTGAAGGAATTTCTTCTTCTTCTCGACGAGTGGGTTGTCATCTCGGTGTCTGAAGTGGCTGGCTGCTCAGGGCTGAATTCTATAGAGTGTGAACCATGCGTACTTCCATCATTGACGAGAAATGGGGCTAAGACTGTCGACTCTGGTGCATCACCTCCTTGCGCAACATAACAACAAGCAATGCCCAGGTTATATACAGGTTCAATGCGCCGAGCACGACGGGTCTGACGAATCGACATCGCTAGGTGAGCAGCACTGCTCTCCTCCATTCACGGAATCTCTCTCCGCGGTCATTGACTTCTTGCGATCGCGGCATACGTGATCCTAAACGAGGAAGCGGATATCGCCAGGAAGATCGTTAAACCCAACGTGCGAATGAGCCATGACTTTAGAAGTTTACGTGCTGAAGGAGTAGCAGAGGTATCGGCGGCGAAAACGAGGTGCACTTCTTCAATACTGTGATTGTATTGTTCGTAATATCAATGGTTATTCCTTGGAGTGGAAAGCGGGAAAGAGCATTGCTGACCAAAAAGATTAGCGTTAGGGCTGATTTCTAGTCGACTTTGTTCTGGTGTCGGTATAGCTTGGCGAGGACCGTAAACCATGGTTCTAGGGTCATCTGGTAAAGAGGTTCCTCGGTGATGATAGTAATTTGCAGCTTTGAGACAACAGCGTTTCAGGCAGGGCAAAGGAAGCTTCTGACGGGGTCATGCGGGCCAGACTTATATATAGTGACAGGCGGAGACACGGGTAGCTGATGTCAGGCGAAGGAGAATGAGATCAAGATCTGAGTCGAGAGTAACAGATTATTACCGGCGACGAGATCGGAGCTGGGGAAGGATGTCTTGAGTGGCCAGGGAATTGAAGACGGAAAGTGGTGCAAGAAGAATGCATTTCAGGCCGGTCTTGAAGAGTGACTACGTCCTGTCTGGTCCGATATGGACGTGAGAGGCTGAGAGCGGTCGCTGCTAATACTGAATGGTATGACAAAGCTCATTGACGACATTGTGTTTGTGGGAGACGACGGCGATAGATCGAGAGCTTTCTGATCTGTGTCGGGCACCCTTGGTCTTGTCCATTATCTGCCTGGTTCTCAAGGATGATCTGATCGCGTCCTTGCGAAAGCGGATGGGTTGTACGAGACGATGGGAGGGGCAAGAAGCGAATTGCTGTGGCTGCTAAACCATGTCACGCTGGTGGTAGTTGATAGTATTGAGGAGCGTCTCACTTCTCTGACTTGGTATATAGCGCTCAATCGGGCGTCACCTTCCTCGCCTATAACAGGCGCTTCCCGAAATTCTTCAATCGCAAGCCTTGGGAGACGTCCTTTCTACACAAGAGTTTCTGCATATCGACCAAGTAGGGCGTGAAACTGAGCTCGAATATCCGTTGCAGCTCGAGCAGCAGATGAAGGGCATCCCGCTGCCTTTGTCCTTAGGAATGAAGCTCGATGAATGCATCCACTGCATCAGTGGCGTTTTACAGGTGTTCTAGCACGCTAGGAGCGTGTGAAACGCCAGTCAATCGAGGATGGAGCGCAGTCTTTTAGCATCTAAGGGCGTTGCAGTGAGGTCGAGCAGCCAGTGTGGCAACCGCAAGATCCTTTGGCGGTCTCGTGGATTTCCATATATAGTGTGAATTGAACAATCGTCCAAAGTGTCTGAAGTAGATGGTAAGTACACTGCTCGGTCCGAGTCGGTTGATCTGGTTGACGGTGGTTACGTTGAATCCAGTCAGAGGGGGTTGGGTAGCGGGCATGGTTCAACATAACGGCAATGTCTGCGAACTTGGTCGGCATGGATCTTGCGGTGCGGGACACGTTGCCACGCCAGGAAGTCGATTTGAGGTTTAGCCCGATGCTGGCAAGACGTTATGCGTACTGTGGCCCTCGTCGTACACATGTGAGATTGTGTTAGGTCTCGACTGGAATGAGATCATAGGAACCCGTGGAAGGATCGACGATTGACCTGCGTTTTCTGCGATGTGATTGCGTCAAGGAGAAGGTGCACAAAGGTTTGAAAGCATAAACGAATACCCCAAGCGAGATAACAAGTCTTTTATCGATTCCATGCACCGCTATCATCCTGCATGCTCTTGCAGTATATATGGATGGCATGACATCTCCGACGCGAGGCGTGATTGGAATGGTAGCTTCGGTGGAGGTACGAAGCTTTGTGCTTGTATGGAGGCATGGCTTTACCAACACGAGGCTCGGTGACAGGGTTAGAGTTGGCAGGAATGCGGGGCTTCTCCAAAGACATAAGCACAGGGAGAAGGTTCGACGAGGATCACATTGCGCCAGGAATGTGGACTCTTTCGTCCCAAGAGCGACGGTGGTGGTCATGAACGACAGTTTCATCAGAACCTCTGCGCTGGGGAGGCAACCTCTTGGCTGTGCTGAGCATGCCTGAGAGGGAAGGCATACGGCTATGGGCCTCGTTCTTGAGATTCTTCGAACCATCCATGGATGCGCTACGCTGATGCAAGCTTTGAGAAGTTCCTCTGAGGTCCGCATCTCGAGATACCTTGCGCAGCTTCCAGGGAGCGGCTTCGACGGCGTGGCAGCGATCGAGGAGAGCTTGAGTTTGTCCGCTGACTAGGAACGTTTCCTCTTTATGGGCGGATAGTGCTGCTTTAGCGAGCTTATGTTCACGGATTGTTTCTTCGAGCGTGGGAACTCTGAGCTCATCAACTTTGTAGTAGGCGTAGAGCAGATAGTGCTCCGAGAAGTGCTTCTGCTCCTCGGTCATGGCGTCCTCGGATGGCAAAATGTACTCGCTGCTGTGGAATCAAAGTCAGGAATGGCAATACGCGTATGCGTTGACTGTAGATGGTGTACTTCTTCCAAGATAAATCGGCGATGAATGTGACTTTGCACGACGAAAGCATTCCAATGATACGTCTATGAGTGCGTAGAATGACCAATCGAAGTCTACTTCACCGCTAGCACTTCTAACTGTGGTACGCCCCTCATGATCTCGCATAGGAGCGGGAGGTCCTCTGCACCTGACGGTAAATTTGAGGACCCGACTTCTTAATACGTCCTCGAATGACAGCTTGTGGAAAAGAAGGAAAGTCGGCGAGTGGTGGCGCCCACCAGTCATGGCGAAGTCGAAGTCAATACTCTCGCCTTCCGAATGGCATTGTGGGCAGCATCACACGCGAACGAACATCAGGAGGACTTACTTGCGATGGTTTGTTGCGACATATGTCTAGCTTCAAGAAAGTGCCGCACAAAGCCCGCAGATATATATTACCACAGCACTTTTTGAAAATGTCTCTTTCAACCAGACCAGGCTTTGGAGTTGATTTTTCTTCGGACTCAATAGTCCCTGGCGCAAAGTGGGGGCTGGAGTGCCATATGTCCAGGTTGATTGCATTCAGGAACCAGTAGGCCGTGTCGCCAAAGATACAGCAATGTTCAAAGCAGCCTAGGTCGTCACTGGTGTTGGTAGAGGCAGTTGGTTGTATAAATAGCAGAGTTGCTGTTGTCCGCGCATGACAGTCTCAATCTCGTGTCTGGCTGCAGTAAGAGCAGCGCTACCAGCGAGGATAGGCATAAGCTTGGCCTTGGTTTTTGCAGCAATCACCTGTTCAAAGGTGTTGTGAGCAAGGACAATGAGAATCTTAGCTTTTCCCCTCTTGGCCGATACGGCAGATTCGTGACTTGGCCTGGAGGTGGGCGGCAGTGATGTCAGGATAATCCACAATGACCATGCCTGATGCAACTTGGAAGTTGAATACCTGTCCTGCCACAGGGATGCTGCTCACCAAAACCTTTGTCGAGTTGTCGGCTACGCGTACTCCTGGGGTTTCCGCGACACCTCACAAAGATTATCGACGTCGTTTTGAAGCTGCTGATGGTTTTTCATGATCTTCCCAGCTCATAAGACAGTATTGACCCTGAGATATCTGTTTCCTGACGCACTTCTGAAGTTCGCCGCTTCTACGGAAGCATCTTCGCACGTGCAGAGCGACTTGATAGAGATAATGGACCTTTGAGGCCAATACTGCACGCTTCCCTGCTGTCCTGCCTTTTCAGCAGTAGTCCCGAAGCTCGAAGGTAGGCACGAAAATAGAAGCCAAGATATCAACGACTCTTCTGCTGAGGGAGGATGGCTCGCATGTGAGACGAGTGAGACCGGACAGAGGTGGTAGTTTTCTGTCCGGGGAGAGCGGTTACTCGCAACCCTAGGTATCGTCTCCATATATATAGATGTAGCGAGTGTAAGATGGCGCATCAAAGCGGCATGGAAGCTAACACGGAATCCGACAAGAGGAGAAGCGAGCAATCTTCTATCACACGTCGGAGTAGATTGTGATGATGCTACGACCCGCGAGCTCAACGAAGAATAGGAGGAAAAGGATCCGGTGAAGACATGGGTGGAGAAGGGCAAGCGGCGTATCAGCTCGAAGAAGGATCGAGAATCACTACTCACTACCTCAGCACCTTCGCGGAGGAGTCGAGGGAGCTGGTTGGATCAAGCCAAGGCAGGGACAAAATTGTCCGTTCGAAACAGGAACACACTTCCAAATAGCCTTGTCAAGCACTCAACTGGCAGTGTTCAAGTTTTCCATGAACATGCCGATGTTCTTTTGGAGAGCGAGTTGGGCGGCTAGTCCGCGGACAGTTCTGTTGTTGTCTTGGACGGCGCTGTTCATGGGGGTGAAGTTGAATGGAAAGAGTATCTCTCGTGCTTTGCCAAACTAAGCGGGATTATGCCGCCGTTCCTACACCCTCGTGTATGAAGACTTGGGTGAGCAGCTTATCAGGTGCTGAAGCAGGGAGAAACTTGTTAGCCTTGCCGTGGCGAGTATCATGACGAGCTCTCGTCACTTCGTGTCCAAGATGTTAGCCAATGCTAGAGACAGCAGCCAATCCTTATATATGATGGATGCAGGTCACCGATAGTGGTAATATGTATCCTCTCTGCATGTACTCTCAGACATTTTGATCAGCGTGATCAAATCCGTATCATTGTTGTGGTTATACCAAGGCACTGCAAATTGTTCCGTTGAGCTGTCTCCATCACCATGTTGTCCTCGGAGGGTTTAAGAACAAGCTCCTCTAAACTTGCGAACTGCGCAAATATTGGCAGTGATCCTCGTCCGATAGCATACTTCGAGCTGAAATTTCATACGACTTGTTGTAGCCATCACCCAGCCTGGATTTCCATGAGTGCCTCCAGGTTTGCGAATACGTCAAAGATCTCCAGCAACATATGAGTTGCTCAAGTACTTTTCTTCCACTACGCTGTGCGCTGTGCGACTTCCAGTGTCTTCCTCGAAACACTTGAGCAAGTGTCATCAGTCTTTGGCGGATAATGCGCTGGATATCAGTGACTGGGAGAGAGAACAACCAAGAATGAGACTCGCTGGAGGCGTAACTTGACTGTGTTAAGAGAAGGAATGGATTGCATCTTCAAGAGCCCAGAGTCTGGTCAATCTGGGCCAGACTATATAGTGTGCCTTGCGCCTTCCTTGGTGGCTGAAAGAATGAACGACATGTGGGGCTTGGGAGGGAACGGGGACATGTTGTATGCGCCTTTATATCAATGAGAATGAGGAAAGGGACAAACTCGAAGGAGAGGGACGCTGCAAAGGTCAAGCTTGAACAACACATTCGCTGGTCTCTTCAGCGTCGACCTGGAAGGAGAGGCTGGAGACAACGTTGTGGTTCTTGAGTGGAGTGTTTCTGTCTGCTGTTCAAGCAAGGTTGGCTAGAACAAGATCGAAACAACGCTTCTGCGCTGCTGCTGGTCGGCCCATGTGGACCTTGACTGTCTTTTGCAGACGACACCAGCTGCTAACAGGAGGAACGACTTTCTTGTCCCTGATGAGCTGCACGAAGCTTTAGCTGGCAGTAATGCGGGAGAACTTGGAGCCAGAGGTAGAGATAGTCAGAGGTTATCCAGTCCCAAGGTCAGGCTAGCACGACTTCAGCCATTTCTGCGTCGTGGTAGTCTGCTAGGACAAACAGACTTAATGGGAAGTTTAGAGGACCAAGTTTCCAGGCTTTCGCATAGGAAGACCTTGTACTTGTCGTCTCCGTCGCCGCCTAGATGCGTACCATATTCTGCGCAGAGATGCGACTCTAACTCATGGTTGTCTGAGAAAAGTCGCTTTTGACACAGACCCTGCGCAAAGATCTCAAAGGGGATCTTCATTGTCTCTGGCAGACGCAAACAGTCGGGTGAGTGCTTATATCCTGAGATGACCACCTTAACCTGCACCAAACTTGCCAGGGATGGCATACCTGTGTTGGTCTGGTTGAAGGTCCTCAATCCGTAGCGTTCTTACCGTACAATGCTGCATAATCTTCGAGTGAATGGCAGCGAGGGATTTGTACTCGGAACCATCCAGGACGACGGCTGTAAAAGTCCCAACTTTCGCGTTTTTGGAACTCGGCTGGAGTTATGCTCTTGCTGGCGAGCTTTTGGATCTGATATATAACGAACATCTCGTAAGTTCCGTATGTGACGACCCGCTGTCTGCCCTCATTAGGGAATGACGGGGCTAGGCCACGTTTCGTGGATTGGTGTATATAACGTGGCAGGGGTGGTGGCAATAACCTCGTTGTCAGAGACCTAAATTTCCTGGGTCTGGTTGTCGTTCGTCTGCGGATCAGATACTTGGTCCGGTGCCTGGATCTGGTGTTCTTGGGGGGGTTGGACCGCTTGACTCGGCGGACGTAGAAGAGGGAGATTGGAGTCCTGGGCAGCAGCGGCGGGTGTTCCTAAGTTGGGCACGACCCGATTGACTGGCCAGGACGCCGGCCCTGCCTCGCGTGCGTGCATGGAAATGCACGAACCAAGCACTAGAGCTCGCGGAGATACTTCTCGAATGGGACTCTAGTTTCGAAACCCAATGGTTTCAGCACGTCTTCGATGCACTCGAGATAGCGGTCCAGACGCAGCGGGTCCAAGACGGCAGGTCTTGTGTAATCGCTTGCGTCGAAGTAGAACTCACCCAAAAGAACCCCGTCGACAGATCCTGGTGATTGGTACTGTTGCCTGTCAAACATGATGGAACAGGGGACGAGGCGACGTGGGCGGAAGAGAATGGCGGTAGTGATGCAATCTGCTTAACAGCTTTCGTGGTTGTTATTCTTTGGCGTTAGCGACCTTGAAGGTATTGTTTTAATGGGGATGTTCAAGCTGGCCATGAAACGTCTCGAGAGCGGACAACCCAGCGTCCAGCAGAAGTTGTGAAACATGTCTACGTGGAACGTCCAGAATACCACGCCTAATAAGCCCAACGACTGTTGTAGAGACCAATGACGAGTCATCCCCAAGCTTCAAGCAGTTCCCATAATGCTTCTGCAGTCCGGTCGTGAGATGTATGAAAAAGTCGCCATGAGTGGATCGTGCTAATTCTCATCCCAAGGGCTCTTCGCTATCGGCTAGAACCCCTGCATAGCTGCAGTACAACGGCGATATAGTATATAATGGCTGACCTCGTCCACCACAAGTCTGGCGGGGCTCATGGAGTAAGCATCGCTGCGAATCACGGGCTTCGCATATTGCGTCACGAGTTCCGAACACTCGCAATGTGATAGCCAGAACCTTAGCCAGTCTCTCCATTTGTGCTGCTCCACGAATGCAAACTTCGACGGGTGGAGGATCCAGTGACATGGCTCCGGAAGCAGTTTGGTCAAGGCTGCGGTTCTTCATAGCAGACTCGAGCTTCTCTTCCTAAGTACGCGGCTCGATCTTGATAAGTCTTGTGCGCTCTTCGTTCTCTTTTTCGGTAAGCCTGGCCTGCAGACTAAAGACTGTGATAGCCAGTTCAAGGATCTTGATATCCTTTGCTCGTTCTGATCGCAAAGTCTCTGTCTGAAAGTCTCTGATTTGGCGAGCGAGGTTGACTTGTGTGAAGCGGGCATTTAGGCCTTCTTCGAACTGATGGCTTTCGACTTTGTCGACGCACTGTGCGAGTTGATCCATCTCGCCAGCTCCGTCGATCATTTGAGGATGGTATAAGATCTGATCGTTCGCACCGACCATCTGGAATGTTTCAGGTCCTGATAGTGATGACGAAACATCAGAGGAGATGGCGTATGTGCAATCTGGACCTGATAGAAATCTCCATTCGACTGCCATATTTTAACGCAGGTAGTAGGGCTTCCAGACTTGGACGTGTTTCGGAGTGGGCAAGTCCAACAGCATGTGTAGGAAGTCGCCCTAGAGAGTTTCGCCATTACTGAATAATCCGTTCACTCCTCTGTGAGGTACAGGTGAGAGACAGTATTAGTGTTTGCCGAATAAGGTGGCTTCATCTTTCGAGAGGAAACTGGCCTCAAACTTCGACTTGGAAGCCTCTTACCCACAAGAACGTAGGTATGGTCGAGAAGTAGCTGCTGAACATAACTACATGGGTAGAGGGAGGTGACATGATCATCTCTTGCAACTAGCCAGAGCATCCATCTTGTGACTGGTTTTTGAGAGCAAGTAGGATGACAAGTAGCACGCTTGACAGCAGCGGGAGGTGTACCACCACCCTCTTCAAGAAGCTGGCAATGAGCACCAAATTCTGTATATATGGATAACATCTCGCCACAACAAGTTTGGAGTGTGGCCTGACCTGACTGTGGCCGTCCATCTCGACATGAATGTTTAGTGGCTAGAGGCTGGGGAAGAGCTTGATGATAGGGGTGGTACCGCTGGGTGCAGCATGCTCAGCACGAGGCCAAGCTTCGGCAGCGAGGGTGGACCGATGTACAGAGGGAGGCGATTAAGTATTGCCGTTCTCATCTATTGCCGAACAGCCAGACCACGCAGCTTGTTGGTATGCTTGCCGCCCGTAGCATGCTTCTTAGCAGCAGCATTTTGGCTGCTACGGAAACGAGGAGGCATACACATTTGGCATGACCTCTGAGCTTAGGATGTGAAGGTCGTTGGCTTCGGGTAGGCAGAGGATGGAGGAGGAAGTGAGCGTTGGAGTGCTGAGACGCAGCAGGAGAGTACCACTCTTGCTCATCCCAATTGGTTGAGTAGAAACGAACGAACGAGTCTTCAGAAGCTGTGCAAAGGTGTCGTGACAACCTTTCCGTGGCAGGGATGAAGTTGATGGACATCCTCGTGGTACGCATCGAACTCGAGGTCCGCCATGGCAATGTCCCGTATAAGCTGCTGTCTGGTGAATCTAGACGTAGGCTTACGCTTGGCCTCATGGATATCCAGGTCGTCAAAGACGTCCTCGCCGTAGTGAAATGAAGCTTTCTTCACAAGCCTTCGAACAGCACCAGGAGTGCGAGGGTCACTGTTGTCTGTGACGTACTCATCGATGGAGCATGCTGCGGGAGGGTGGATGTCAAGAAGAGGCCATGATAGTGTCTGTCGAAAAGCCGGCGCGAGAGCATCAAGCACGACAGCTCGTCACTATCTTCTCATATATAGCGGATAAAACACCAGCTTCTCAGAAGGGACAATTCCGGTATCAAGCCCATCACATGTCTTGCTGGGCGCTGTAGAGATAACAAAAACTTGAGCTGGCGGTATCGTAGTCGATGTCGAGCTTGATGTGTCTGTTCGTGTCGAAATCACCTGGCTTGCGTGCTTTGACGGTCGATTCGAGCTCAAAATCACCGCGGTACGAGTGTTGTAAGAGGGATGAGCACTGAGTAAGTGGTTGATGTTGCGAGACAGGCAGATGGACAGTCAGGTTGTGGTGTCAGGAGGTCGATCGCCGTAGCGATGCGAAGAAGGGCCACGAGAGGCAGAAGTGTGGAGTGTCAGTCCCTTGATATATAGAAGTGTGGTGAACAATGAGGAGATGGCGTCAAAATTGCAACTTTCCATAGGTGTGGCAGACATCCTAGAGGTGAAGCTGTGGACGACGCAAAGATGGCGATGGCGACTGGTGTGGCACAGGCCAGTACTGAGGATCAGGACAATTGGCATCAAGCCAGGAGTTCAGCCGTACGAGTAATGACAAAGGCAGCCGACGAACTTTGATGCGGATGTGAGGAGTGCCGATGGACGGGTGAATTGCAAGCAATCAAGGCTTACAGTATCTCGGAGCGGGATAGTGACAAGACTGAGCATAACGTGCCTCATGGAGCATGTGACAGCATGTAGCGCTATGACAAGCCAGGTTCAGCATGTTCTCAAAGCTGATTAGACGGGGACGAGTGAGATAGCTCAGAGTTGGGTGCGCGTAGCGACGTGATTCAAAGTAGGTGTGAACAACGACACAGTCACGTACTGAGCGTGAAGCTTCACGACAGTAACAAAGCGGTGATGTAGTAAAGGCTTGAGCAGTGAGGCGCGGGCCAGAATCAGCAGGCAGCCGGAGGTGTTGGCTTCTGCATTGCCTGTGAAAGACGAGGTGATGAGGCTTTGACGTGAGAGAGGGCTTTCGAAGGTGTTTGAAGGGCTCGATCCACGGGTGAGAACAAAGTCGAGCTGCATGCCGCTGGTACCAGCGACAGAGGCGACGGTAGTGACGGCTTCGAGAAGCTCGATGTGCGTGGGAATGTACTGCATGAAGACGTGACAAGCTGTATGCTGAACATGCCAAGTGGTCAAGGGAAGTGGAGAAGAAGAAAATCTTTCGTGAGAAGGACGGAGGAAGAGAGAGAAAAGTCTATTAAAGAGAGAAACCATATCCGCCCACCCAAATCAGCGGCATACCGGAAAAGGCAGCGCGCTATGCAAACCTGTTGCAAACCAAAAGCAAGCCTCGTCGCCGTGAGCGAGGCATGAAAGACAATTGTCTATCTGAGCCATGTGCCTTGTGATCCATTACCTTTTTCCCAAATGAGCAGCTCATAGCCTGAACCCTGGCTTGAGAATGCCCTCTCCGTCTTTTGCGCCTTCGTTGATCTTGTCGTTGTATGCGTTGGGGTCTCGTAGGAAGGATTCGTCGGTGGAGAAAGCCCTGTTGTGTGAAAGGGAAATGGTAAGCTTGCGTGTCTTTTTGTTGTGTTTCGTCATTTTGCTCATGTTTTTGCATGTTTATCGTGAGGTCGTGAAAGCATGTTGAGTTGTGCGCAGAATGTGAGGAACGCAGGGTGGACTTATTGCTCGATGCAAGCCAAAAGCAGAGCGTTATGCCGAGTGTCGTTGTGGTAGCTGGCCAGACGTGTGGGCTTGGAGCTTAGACAATGTGGCTACCGCCGGCACCGTATGTTGCAACAGTGACTTTGGGGGCCAAGTACTCCAGACCGGGCTCGAACCACCAGTTCCTAGTTGGGGATAGTATCCTCTTTCAAACCTTGTAAAGCTTGGACGGGGGTGGGAGGTGCAGAAGAGGGGGAGTTTGGGAAAGAAGGGAGTGAGACGTTGCATAGATGAAAAAGGAAAAGACAAAGGAGAAATATCATACCAGCCACGCTCTTCGCCCTTGTCCAGGAACGAGCAGTCACCATTGACTTCGCAGTCCCAACCACCCTTGACACCCTTGCCTCTCCAGTCGACGAAGGGTATGTTCTCGGGCTCGTCCAGTGTCCAGATGTGTTGCTTCTCCACAGGTGCTTCGGGCATGTTGCGGCGTGTGAACTTTGACAAGGAGCAGGTGAAGCACTTGAAGTCTTCCTCGCTGGGATCTTCAGGCATACGCCCGGTCAGAGCACGACCAATACAGATCATGCTGGCGGCGTGTGTGCAGATGAGTAGCGTCTTGGGGCCGTTGGGGTCTTGGTCGAGCTTCTGGATGACGTGATAGAGGGCGTAGGCGATGCGGTCGTGAAGGGAAGTCAAGCTTTCGCCGTTGACGCTGGGGCGGATGACAGGAATGTAGGCCTCGGCGAGACCACCGGGGAAGTGTTTGGCAAGAACGTCCAGAGTAGCAGGTGACGGGTGATCGAAGCGGGCAAGACCGTAGAACTCTCCGACGCCGTTTTCGACATGGACTTGCAGCTTCTTGTCTTCGGAGCGGCTACCGTTGAGCTTCTCGACTGTGGGCTTCAGAGTCTGCAAGCAGCGGTAGAAAGGAGAGCTGTAGATGACATCCACGGGAGGATCCAGTGTCGCAATGTGCTCGGCCAGTTCCTTGGATTGGTTGACTCCATGAGCTGCCAGTGCCGGATCCGAAGCGATGCCAGTAGGTGTGGGGAGGTTGCTTGTGTATGTTCCAGTAGTCGGGTCAACCACCCAGTTAGAGCGGAACTGATATCATGGTCAGTATGCCTCCTTCAAGCACGAACGATGTGGATAGTGCAAGGAAATATCATCACAAACGCCGCGACTTCTTTCTGCAACGACGGGCGAAAAACTAAAAGCACCTGCCAAATGAAACACGACGCTTCACGTCTGTTTGCGCACTGCTCTTTCTTTGTGCTGATGAGAAAAGGAAAGTGCGCTGGGCGTTCATGACACATCTGGCCCGCAGGCTGTGAATGAGAAAGGATGAAAAGGAAACTTACGCCATGTCTGGTAACGTAGATGGTCTCAAGAACCATGATGAAGGCAGCTATTTGATGGGAAAAGTCAAAGTCTGGAAGACGATGTTGTTGTCCACGAGGGTGTCGTCGAGTTGCTGAGTGGAAGTTTTGGCGGCTGCGTCAGCGGCGTTTGTGAGAAGGAACGACCGTGCGAAAAGTCAGAAAAGTAGGTAGCTGGTGGCAGATCGATCAGCTTGTAGCCAGCCTGGTCGAGCTTTTGTATCTTCAGAAGACGAAGAGAAGAAGAAAGTCATGGAAGCAAAGTTGAGCAAACGATTTTGGACAAAGAAAGTGCTGCTTGACGGTGAAGGCCAAAGAAGCCGCATGAAGCTTGCTGGACCTCAATGGCAGCCTGCATGAGAAAACACTGCAAGACATGAAAGACATGAGTTTGCACACCGCTTGATGAGTTCACGAGATTCTTGATGGCAAATACAGAAGGTCGTAGATAGGTGCTGCACATGTTCAAAGAGGCAGAGAGATGAATCACGTAATGTCACGAACAGAATGCACAAGAGTTGATGAAAAAGAACATGGTAGACAAGCGTCGTGGCTCTTGATTGAAATGCTCAAAGTGCTATCTAGAACGAAGACGCATGCCGTAACTTTTGGTGCTTTTGTCGTGACCTGCTCAACCCGTGGCAGCTCCTCTCCAGACAGACGTCTAGTAGAAGAAACCAATGATCTTGCCGGCAACGTGCTTGCGGCGGGCCTCCTCGTGGTCCATGATACCGGCCGAGGTGGTCAGGACGATGTAACCGAACTGACGAGAGGGAAGGAGCTTGACAACCCACTTCTCCATGTCGCGGAGCTGGACGTTGTAGCGGGGGGAGATGACACCGGTCTTGTTGAGGCGGCCGTTGAGCTGGACAACAATCTTGCCGTTGCGGTGGTCATCGACCTCCTCGAACTCGCCAATGTAGCCTGTGAAGACAAAAAGATCAGTGACTTGTTGGGAGAAAATAAACAGCAAAACATCATTGAGCAGTCCGAAGCCGTGTAAGTTCCTCGACGTTGATCTCCCGGATACTTAAAGGGCAAAGGCCGTGGGTGATTGAGACCGTTCACCTAGTTATCAACCCGGGTGTGTTGTGTGCTATGTATGCTGCTGCTGCATCCTCCTCTTTCTGCTTCGGACGTGGCTCGAGATGTGGGCTTGTAGTAAAGGCTTACCGTGCTTCTGCATGACAGAGAGGAACTTGACAATGACCTTGGACGAAGGGCGGATCAGGACCTGGCGCTTGCCGCTCTTCTCGGCGTTGTTGATGGCGTTGAGGGCATCGTTGAGGACGGAAGTCTTGACCATTGTTGCGGTTGTCGGGCGAGATTCTCAAACGGCGAGGTGTAGGCGGTAGGAGGTATCTGCTGATGCGAAGACGTGTGTTAGCCCTCGGGAGCCGTGAGCGCAAAGAGTGCCCTTCGGGATGCGCAGAGTGGGAATGCGACCAGAAGGGTTCTTCAGCTCGTCCATGTCAGGCTGACGGTGTCACTTGTGTCCTGGTGAAGGAGAAGTGATGCGCCAGTCCGGGCTACCTGAAGGGCACTCGAATGCTGCAGTGAAACAGCATGGCTTGCTGCGACGACTTACCTCACGGATTGGCGGCGGGATGGATGGGAAGAAACGAGCGAAGCGCTGCGCAAAGCAAAGAGTCGAAGATTTTGCAACGCATTCCCAAGTCTTGGCAGCAAATTCGGCCGGCACAGGCGCTGTGGGGGCCCAAGCGCCGCGCTTTCCCGATCGGGCGCAGCGTCAAGAGGCCAGACGCCAGTTTTCTCGCTCTCTCCGCAGAAAGACGGAAAGGAAGGAAGGAACGAGGGAACAAAAGCACCCTTGGCACCCCACCCCCGAGCGCACAGCAATCTTTTTCCTGTCCAGCTACTTCTCCTTTGCCTTCACCAACCAAATACACACCCAACCACCGCCAATATGCTTATCTTCAAGGTGCGCCTCTCCGACTGCTGCAAAGGACCCGCGACCCGAGTGCCCATCTCTCACTTGCTCCACTCGACTCGCCCGTGCCCTTTGACAGCTCAACCCCTCTTGATGGAATCCCGAACTGAGCGCTGACTCGACTTGCAGGATGTCATCAGCGGCGACGAGATGATCTCGGACTCTTTCGACCTCAAGCTCGTCGACGGCGCCGTCTACGAGGTCGACTGCGCCCGTATCACCGTCGGCAACGACAACATCGGTACGCCAGCTTCCTTCCTGACAACAGCCTTGCCACAGGCACTAACAAGACCTTTTGCAGACATCGGTGCCAACCCCTCTGCTGAGGATGGTGGTGACGAGGGTACTGATGACACCGCCTCAACCGCCATCGACGTTGTCCACTCTTTCCGCCTTCAGCCAACCTTCTTCGACAAGAAGACTTACATGGCCTTCCTCAAGCAGTACATCAAGAAGGTCAAGGAGCACATGAAGTCCAGAGACGCCTCTGAGGACGAGATCAAGGAGTTCGAGACTGGTGTCAAGAGCTACGTATCTTCAGACACCTTCAAGAAATTCAAGTACGACTTCTACACCGGCGAGTCCATGGACACCGATGGCATGGTCGTCCTCCTTAACTACCGCGCGGATGACACCCCGTATTGTGTATTCTGTAAGCGAAGAAGAGAGAAAGGAGAAAGGAAGCGAGTACTGACATATCATAGGGAAGCACGGTATGTCCGAGATGAAGGTTTAGAGTCGTTAAGGAACAGGCAAGCTGGTTGCATATCTGCTGGGTTGTCTTCTATCAATGACGCGCTTTCTTATGATATCCACGAGCCAACACAAGCACGCTCTACCCCTTTGCAAAATCCAACTTTTCTCCAGCTTCTCCGTCCCACAGTGTGATGACCGACCATCAAGGTGCTTCTGTTCTCACTTGACGTGGCCTCGGCCCTGTCCTCTGTAGTCAGTACCCAAGGTAGGCATCTCTGGTGAGACGCCTCTTGTGAACTCCACGTTCCTGAGTTCACGTAGAGAAGATGGACCTTGCCCAAATACATACCATATTGGCTGCCCGGATGCCTTGCGAAATGATTGTTACATTGCGAGATGACTTTGTACTTGTCGTGACTGCCAGGCGTGAGTAGCTCTACTCATCAAAATATTCTGCATGTCACTCGTACCAACTTCATGACAGTCGACATCACATTCAGGAGTAGTGCTTTTTACCTCTTGACTCGTTGAGTGGTAGTCGCATCGCATGACGGTATTGTCGGTGATCATATACAGCGCTCTTGCCATGCTCTGATGTTTTGTTGTAGGCTTCACGGCTTTCGTGGTGTAAATTTCGATGTTCCTTGTTAACACGATCTTCATCTTGAAGCTTGATTGTTTGGATCTCTTTTCCTCAACCACCGTGGCTTCCTCCACTTACAACTTCTTTCCTGACAGATTGGGAGAAGTCTCGATGAGGTTGATTGTGCAGGATAATCATTTTGCTCTCTCTTTGCAGACATATCAATGCTCAACCAATTGGAGCAGGGTGATAGCCTTGACGAAATTACCGCTCCAGCAGAGAATCCCGGCTGTGATTGGTCAACATGACTTGGGCGCTTAAGTGCGGCACGGACCGACAGACCGCCAAACACAGTTCTGTCTCACTCAGTCCTGAGGCACCTCCTTTTGTGCCATACCATTATCATCGTCGACGAGTTGCTGCAGACATTCTATTGGTCTTGAGTTCAATGAAAGACAATTTCACGATGCATTGAAACTCCAAAATCATTCTTCTCATTATTCCTCGCAATGGCTGCCTTGGACCCTGTCAGTTTCAGGTCCAACGGCGGCTCACCTGCGCCGACCACTCCCCGAGGACAAGCAAGCAAGGAGATCAACATTATCATCGAAACCATTGCTCAGGAGTTCGGGCTTCCTTTGAGACCTCGTATTGGCACGAGCTCACCGAGCAAGCGTCCAGATGGATACGCCGAAAGGTGCGTTGATCATATCAGCTTTCTATTCTTCCGGAACCGAGTTGAGATGCACGAGGTCTTCAACCAGTTTCGCAGGGACAAGCGAAACAATAGTATTGGACCCAATGCGCTCGAAACCTTCTATACCCGGACTCGAGATGCAGCATATCTGGAGAAGAATAAACCACAGGTGGATAAGCTGCAGCTGCAGCCGGAATTCAAGAAACCCGCACCAAAGCTTTCATTGACACAGACCAAACTCATCCCGACCATCAAGAAGAGCTCCAAGTTGAATCAGGTCAAAACATCCGAAGTTGATTATCAACCCTCCAAGGATAAGCTGCTGCCAGTCAATCAGTCCTTTGTCTTCGACGCCGAGCCTGTCAGTAGAGGGACCAAGCGCCTTTCGAACCAAGATCTCTTCAACTCTCCACAGTATGTGCGCCCCCAGAAGCAGCGGCGACAGCAGCCGCACATTGATGATCATTTCTCATACAAGATCAGTCCGTCCAATCCTAGCTTCACTTCATCAAATCAAACCAACGCTGCCTCTGTCGTCGCTGGGGCGGAGAACCTCAGTTTCGCCACGACCGTCGCTACTTCGTTTGACGAGACTGACGAGCCATGGGACTCCTCGAGCGCCGACTACGGAGGAGATCTGGACCTGTCACAAGTCGAACAGATCATGACTAGCTTTGAACAACCTTCACATGCGCAAACAGACTCGAATGAGCTGGAGAATTCGCTTGTCAAACCTCAAGTCTCGCTCGAACGTTCAATCAACACCCGCCCACCACTTTCAGCGACCGACAGCCATACGACCGCAGCAAACGTGCAGCTGCAAGCCGAACACTCTGCAGCTTTCAAGGCGCCGACTTCGAAGACCAACTCCACATCTATGGCAAAATCACTTGAGCATAGACTCGTTCGGACACTGCCTTCTGACGGCCTCTTTGGCTCTTTTGTGGCTACCGAAGTCAATCATTCATCATTCCATCATCTTTGGGACAGCTACCGTCTCGCAACCGCTGCTGAAAGACCCTTCCAGTACTACAGCCACGAGGACGAGTTGAACAGCAAAGTTCCGGCTGGTTTGCAGTTCCAACGAACGCCTACTTCAGTCTGGGAAGCTTTGACAGACCCATCGCAATCAGCCAATGTCATCCTCAAAGCCAATCTCAACTTCAACTCGAGCGCTTCTGCAGACAAACTGTTGACCCTATCCTTACAACCACTCAAGTGTGAGAGAGCCTCTCGCTTGCAGAGACAGTTTGGCTCCAGCCGTTTCTTGTATGTCCAAGTGCCACAAATTCACACTTTCAAGGGCATTCATCTCAAGGGTCAAGAAAGCCTTCTCAAGGCACGATTCCAAGAGTGGATGTGCACGGAGAAAGAGTTTCTTGGTCGTACATGGCGTATCTTTCACATTCAGGATATCAAGAAGAAGCACAACAAGGACAATTTGCCGAGCCACCGCCTTGTATTGTTTGCTGTTGACGGCCCTCGCCTGAAGAAAATCAGTATTGAGGAAATGCTGAACTGGGCTATTCCGTTTGCTAAGAACGGCCATCAAGGATTCTGTAAAGCATACGCTCGACTAGACCTGTTCCTCTCGCAGACCATTCCTACGGTCGACTTCACCCACAAGGAGGTCAAATACATCAAGGATACCTTCGCAGACGGCGCCACAGAAAGTGAGGAGTTCAACGATCGCCGCATGAAGTTTGAGTATCGTTGCGGTTTTCTGGACGAGAAGGCTGTCATGAATGATGGCTGCTCATTGATCTCAGTCGGTGCAGCGAAGGAGCTTTGCGAGAACCTTGGCATCAAAGGAGTACGTCCTGTCGCTTTCCAGGGTCGTATCAATGGTTGCAAGGGTGTTTGGATGATAAGCGCACCCTACGACACGACAGATCAGAAACATCGGAAGAGATGGATTCACATGACTGACAGTCAACGAAAAGTTACGCCGCGAGATGAAGACTTGACAAGCAATTGTGAGCCCAATCGTTGGTCGTTCGAGTTGGTCAAATATACAAGCACGCCAAAGCCATCAACGCTCAATCTGGACTTCATTCCCATCTTGCAAAACCGGCACGTCTCTCGTGACACCTTACAGCAGGTCATCGAGACCCAGCTGGAAATGGACTTTACGGCCTTCTTGGAATCATTGAACGACCCAATCAGCTTGCGGCGCTGGCTGAACTCAGAATTCAGTGGCATGGAGGAGATCAACCGCAATCTTGGCATCAGAGAGGCTGGCAACTTCCCGTCTGACTGGGTAGAGAAGTCCATCTTGCTCCTCGAATCTGGTTTCAACCCAATCACAAGCCAGTACCTTGCTATGTGTATCCAACAGGTCACAAAACTTTGGCTCGCCTCGGTACGCTCGAAGCTCAAAATTCACCTTGGCAAATCCGCCATGGCTCTTGGTGTCGCGGATCCGACAGGGTGCTTGAAACCAGGTGAGATTCACATGGCCTTCTCGGAGACTTTCCGCGATGAAGCATCTGGAGAAGTCTGGTCTCATTTGAAGGGTGAGGTATTAGTTGCAAGACATCCCTCACTCCGATGCTCCGATATTCAGAAGGTCAAAGCTGTTTACAAAGAAGAGCTTAGCCATTTGACCGACATTGTCGTCTTTCCCTCGAAAGGATGTGTACCGCTTGCTCACAAATTGCAAGGTGGTGACTACGATGGTGATACCTTCTGGCTTTGTTGGGATCAGAGATTGACGACCGATTTCAGGAATGCCCCTGCTCCGCTTGACGAGCCAAAGCTGGAATACTATGGCATCAAGAAGGACACGAGAAAGTTGGCGGAAGTCCTCGGCAGTGATAACAACGTTGACAGATGGCTTTCTGAGAGCTTCAAATTCAAGTTGCAAGAAGATTTGTTGGGCAAAGCTACCAAGCTCCATGGGAAACTTGCGTACAAAGAGAACTCCATCTCGTCGAAGAAGGTGGAAGACTTGGCTGGCTTGCACGATCTGGTCATCGATTCCGCGAAGAACGGGTACACTCTCACCCTCACTGCTTTCAACAACTTTGTCAGAAAGAAGCTTGGAATCAAAGGAAGCCTGTACAAACCAGCTTACGAGTCTTGGATGCAGTCTGCAGCGGACAGTAACGATGGTCGCTTGGAACCAAACCTCAGACATATCATCGATTACCTACTGTTCGAAGTTGTGAACCCTCGAATCGAGCAACTCAACAAAGATTGCCAAGTCAAGCTTGCCGATGCAGATAGCCATGACGAGGACTTGGTCAAGCCATACAGTGACAGAAAAGCAGACATTGATCCAATCGTTGTCGATGTCCTCAGACGGATGAACGCCGATCTGGCCAAAGTCAATTCCATCGGCAACTCCGCAGAGAAGATGACGAAAGAGCTGTATGCTCTACAGGCTAGTCGTGTCCTTGAAGCATACACGGCAATCCAGCCCATCCACACCGAAGATCGTGTCGTCCAGGAATGGCTCAAACGGACGACGCCGAACTCGCCAAACACCTGGGAGCTCGTCAAAGCATCAGCCTTCTACTTGGATAAGCACCGAAACAGATTGACGTTAGCTTTCTTGGTCGCGGGCAAAGAGCTATGCTACATCAAAGCCATGGCTTCACCTGGCAGCAGGGTTGTCATTGATACACTTTATGCGACGTACAAGCCTCGCAAGGAGAAGAAGACCATCAACAAGCGTCAAGCGCCATTGCCTATCACTGAGTCTTCAGAGTCGAGCGAAGAAGAGTTCTTTGAGGCTCCTGGTTGATGAACATCGTGTCTTTTGGAGATTCGAACTATGTTGATCTGGCTCTCTGCCCTTGGTGTACTGCGAGTACGACGAGACTGCGATTTTGGGAGATATGCCACATCACGGCGTGATTCCGTACTGGACGACGACCCCAATGACTCGATGACCACAAGGATGCTCCCATCAAGATATTGGGATTTTTTTCGAAAGTGTGCGCGGCAACCCAGTCAAGATTCGTTCACCTCCGCTTTCACATCTCAAATTCGCCTAATCTTCAACTACTTAGGGATCAATCTTCTAGACACCTCCTCTCCTCTATATCTCACTCTGATAGCTGAGACAAGTTCGACCTGATACGTGATTCCTCGAGGTTCAACGTCCAACCTCAAAGTTCGACCTCGATTCTCAACATCCGACCTCAAAGTTCGACCTCGAGTTCCCGTCTTCGAAGGTTGACTTCAGCCCATACCCAACCCGCTTCTGTTCCGCACTCACCTCCTTAGTGGGAGACAACGGTCCGATCATGGATCAACTGCAACCTACACCTTCGCCCAACAAACGCCAGCGTCCTGAGCCAGAGAATAACAATTCGACCTTGGAGCCATCGACCAAGAGAGTCAAGATACTCCAACCAGCACGCTTCTCATCTTCGGAACCGGCAGAGCAGAACAAAATCCTCGACACTGTGCCAGAGGCCGAACATCTTCCATGGCTCTCTGAATCCGACAAGTCAGTCATTGAAAGTCTGGGATTCAATGTTCCTGTCAAGAATCCCACCGCCGCTGCCACCAGGTACCAGTACTTCGTCCCCTTTACCCTGGTAGAGGCCAATCTCGAAGTCACTCAGACCTATCATCACTGGTGCGAGTTATTCGGTACTATCTGTGACCCGTCCGGGACCACCGGGTATGGCCCTATGCTTTTTTGGAGCTTGGAGTTGAAGGATTGCGAGGCAGACTACCCGTTCACGGGAGAGGACTCCGCGAGCGGTTCTGCAATGTGCAGCACAAGGTCTTGTTTTTCCAGGAGGACTCGTTGAAGCCTCATCCTTACCATGGCGTGGTCGAGGGCAATCGTCTTGTTATCCACCTCTTCCGCCGTAAGCCCACGAAGTCAGACCGCGACTTCGAAGAGTTGCAGGACAATTTCAAGGAGGAGATCAAGATTATGGAGTCCGCAGATGGCAAGTACAAGATAAGCGACCTGAGAAACTTGGTCCTTTGCACCAGGCTCACACTCGCTCAACGTCAGACGCTGTCCATTGCTGCTCAGGTTGGCCTCAGAGTCGGAGCTGGAGCTGAAGACCTGGACGACTACAAGCGGCTTCTTGTCCAGATATCCGAAGCCAACCGCAAGGCGCAAAATGACCACGACAACAACCCTCATCTCAACCACAACAACAACGGGAGTGCCGACGAGGACGACCTTCACGAGCAAGACCTGGAGCCTGAGGAACAACTTACACACAATTCATACGCAGAACTCAGAGCGATGTTTGACGACCCTGAGGTCAGAGAAGCATGGGGTGATGAGCTTTACACCGCAGTTTGGAAGGCCAAGTTGGAGGAGATGGACGAAGACCATTTGATCAACCTTGACCGCGACAATATTCCTGAGGAGTTTCACATCATGTTGAGCCAGATCATTGAGCAGAAGGCTCATGACAAGAGAGCTGCCGTCCTTGATGCTTTGGATGAATGAGCTCAGAAAGATGCGGTCCAGTATGTTATGCATGAATGACTTCTGGAATACAAGAGGAAAGAGCGGAAGAGGCTAGATGATACTTCTGGGATACAAGAGGAAGGAAGCAGCACTTGAAGTCATGGCGGTTGAAGGTTGAGATACAAAAGTTGACCCTAACCTTGAGTTTACGCAAAGAGTGGTAAGGTCTAGTGCTACCTGCCGTACCTTGAGAGAATCAGGGTACGGGTCAATGTTGCGATTTATTACGATTAATACACGAAGACATGAAATAACACACTTTATAGACAGGTGCACAATGACTATATCTCTTCGCTCGAATCAAATGTGACTTCCAACGGCAATATTGATTCTCAATTGCTTAAACATCCGGCAAAGTGACCATCCTTGCTTACGATCATTAGATTGATTTGATTTGATTTGATTTGATTTTCTCAAGCTATTTACCCCGCAAGGGGTATAAGCTATCCATAATTAACAAGATTTCTAGCTAATTACAACCATCGGTCTTAGTTATATAAGGAGGGTAAAGGTCTCTTAGACCTTAAACTAATCGTAAACGCCTAGTACTCTAATATGCTCTTATAAAGAGTAACTCTACACTTCCTATCCTTAAGTGTTAGAGGGTGTAAGCCTCCTCTATAAGGGCGATTCCCTATATCGTGTTCTTCCTTATTAGCCTAATACTACTTAGAGGTAGTTAGATTAAGGTAGCAGTTATATTATTTTAGTTAGATAGAGAGCACCTTATGTTAGTCTATAGGGTTTGTCTTACCTTTTACTACTTTATATTTATCTTTATAGTCTTCCTATCTTAATAGCATACTTAATAGTAGCTTTAACTACGTTTAAGTCTAGCTACTATTTACCCTTCTTACTATTAACTTTCTTCCTATCTCTTTCGGCTATTAAGTATCCTCCTAGCGCATAGGATAGATCCTAGTATCTGCTACTGTGTGCTACTTTTATAGCCTCTCTTTTATCCTTCTATCTTAGGCATAAGAATAAGAAGTATAGTACTATTTCTATTATTCTACATTTATACCTATCTATATCTATAATGTTAATTCTACTAAGGTACATATTTAGTCTTAATATGTTTGTCCTTAGTTAGACTAGTATAGTAGCTACTATCCTATTAAGTGCGTTATATAGCTTAGTTGTGTGCTTTCTAGGTAATGCCTTATCGATCTTCTAAAGATATTTACCTATTATTACGCTATAGAACTCCTTATGCTTTAGCTTAAAATCCATGACTTTTGCTCTTACATATATTACTAAGATTAGGACGTTGTTTATAGGGTTAGGCATAGCCGAGTTAGCGTCTATCGCCTTCTAAGCTAGCTCGTTTACCCTCTTATTACCTCTAATTCCCTTATAACCTAGGACCTAATGTAGAGAGAATGTCGCTTTAGCGATCTTCTCCCTAATTTTTATAACTAGGCCTATGCCGTCGTTAATCTTTATAGATTAGATACTCTATAGGGTACTCTAGCTATTAGAAAAGACCCTAATCTTTACTAATCTATTATTCCTATATAGTATTCCTTTAATGGCTATCTATATCGCTTCTAGCTCTATTAGGTAGACGTTAGTTTCTTTAGCTCTTCTTATTATTCTTAATGCTTCCTATACTAATGTCTAGATCCCTACGCCTACTCGTCTATTATAGACGGATCCGTTTGTATAGAAGTCGATTATTTCTAGTTCTTCTACTATTACGAGTTTAGCTACTTCCTTATTAAGTATGTAAATATAGGCCTTTAGACTCTATAGTTTATACCCTATAGCTAGGATCTTATTTACCCTATTTGCATAAAGTACCTTAAATAACGTAGCTACTTTACGGAGAGGTAAGTTAAACCGCTTAATAGGCTTAGTCTTAGTAAGCTTTACGTAGATATATAAGGCTTCTAGTTTCTAGATCGAGATCTAGAACCTAAGTGTCTACTTATATAGTCTTTAACGTAGGGATAGTATCCCTACTTCTAAGATAGTAACATCGAGACCTAGCGTTCTAAATCCTCCTACTATAGCTTATACTATAACTCTCTAGGCTCTATATAACACTAATAACGTTTTGTCTAATACCGTAAGGTACTAGATCGGCGACGCGTAGTCTATAACTAGTGCGACTATTACTATAAATAACTAACGTATAGTCGATAGGTTTAAGCCTTATAGTCTCTTAAGCGCTAATGCTACTTTTAGTGCTTTCTCTACTTTTTCTACTAGATGTTCCTTAAAGCGAAGGCCTTAATCTAGGATTACACCTAGGACTTTAATCGACTAGCTTAGCTATATCTAGTCTCCTTTAAAGCATAGAGGCATATCGCTATCTCTAATTAGATCGTTATACCTTATAAAGTAGATAAACGCTATTTTAGAAGCTTCGAACACTACTCTACTCTCCTTTTCCTATCTTTCTAGTTTTAGTAGTATATCTCTCTAGATTATCCTTATGTTTCTTTCTATAGAGTTACTAACTACCTATATAGTATAGTTATTAATAAATGCTATAGATACTCTATCTTTAATTACCGTCTATACTAGGTCTATATTAAAGAAAAGGAATAGGATTAGGGTAAGTAGTAAACCCTATAGTAAGCCTAATTAAGGTAGGTTCTCTACCTTAGACGTAAAACTGTTAACTATAACGCTTACCTTCCTATTAGTGTAGAAGTCTTAAACCTATCTAATTATAGTTTTAAGAATTCTTCTTTATCTTATCCTCTCTAGAAGCGGTCCTATTACGACATTATTATATGCTCCTTTAACATCGAATAAAACTAGTAATAGGGTCTTTTTATATCTCTAGGTATCGTAGATAGCTTCTTAAAGGTAGGAAATAGCTAGTACTATTAATTTCTACTTCCTTACTCCAAAGTAGTTATTAGGTAGGAGTCTATACGCCTCCGTAAGGTATATAAGCTATATAGCTATTATAGCTTCTATTATCTTTCCTAGCGTTACTAGTAAAGATATTAGCCTATAGTTCTTAGGAAGAGTATAGTTATCTTTATTCCCTTTCTTAAGTAGAATAATCTTTACTACCTTCTATTATAATGGTAGTTTACCTTACCTAAGCGAGGTTAAGAAGAGTATATAGATTTGCTATTACAAAACTAGCTAGACTTCTCTCTATACTCTAGTAGTTAAGCTATTACTTCCTACTACTTTATCTAGGTTTATAGAGAATAGCGCCTTCTTAATCTCGTCTATTATTAATACTTTACTAAAGAGCTAGTCTATAATAGTGTCTCCTATATGTTTAGGTCTCTAGGGGATAGGTAGTTCTAGGAAGAAGCTATATAGTAGTTCCTTAGCAATTTTAGCTTTATCTTAAATAACCTCCTCTCCTCGTCCCTTAATAGATATAATCCTACTAAAGCTTAATCTCTTACTTAGGTTAAGGTATTAAGCTGCTTTCTAGATATTAGCTAATTTACTAAGGAACTCTATCTAATGTTCCTTTTTACGTTTCTTAATCGCGTAGTAAAAGTTATACCTTACTAGCTTTACTACGATCTTAAGGTAGTTATCTTACTAGCCTTATCTCCTTCTTAATCTTACTAGGTTACGAGTCCTTGTATACTCTTTTCTTATATAGGTTAACTTATTTAACTACTATCTCTTTATATGTTTTAATAGTTTTGCCTTTAAGTAATACTATTCTATTGCTATCTAAGTAACTTCCTAAATGTAGCCTTATATTACTTTAAGATTATCTATTAGGAATAGGTTATTAGTAAGATATTAGCTTATCTTATCTCGTATCGCTTTCTAGTCTACTTTCTATAATAGGTATCGTAGAGTTATTAGGTCCTCTATAGTGTCTCCTATGTTTATAGCTATATAAATCGCCCTATAGTCTAAGCTATATTCATTCTTAAGGAGTTAATAGACGTCTTAGTCCTCGAATAGTCTTTTACTAACTATAGTTAGGTTAATCGTTAATGTCGACCTATTACGTTCCTATATTAGTACTCCTCTTTATGTAAGTAGCTATAGGTTATTTTCCTTAATGAAATCTAGTATCCTACTACCTTTACCTTATCTTATCCCTAATACTACCTTGTTTCCTCCCTATATCGTATTATGCTAGTTAAAGTCTCCTACGATAAAGACTTCTAACTCTACGTTATAGTCTCCCTCTCTTATAATTACTTCCTAGACCTCTTATAATCGGGTATATAATTCTTATATGTTAACTTCTTACCTATTGCCTATATACAGGATATATATAGATACTAATAATATGCTACGGGTCCTATGTTTTATAACGATTGCCGTAATGTCGTTACTATTTATTATAAGTTACGTATATTTGTTATTCTAGTTAATCTATATATACGATTAAATCCTCTATATCTAGTTTTCTCTTTATAGTGTTTTTAGTTTTATAACTTTAAAGTTAGGTCCAGCTCTAGTAATCTAAAGGTTTCCTATAATTTCCTAATAGTATAGTTCTTATATAAGAATAGCATTAAAGTCTAGATGTTTGGGTTGTTATATAAAGTATTCTAAACTCCTAAGCTCCTATACAAATTTGCTTAAAGAATGTTTAGTATACTAATTATAGCGACGTAGGTTAATCTCTCTTTCTTATTATTTCCTATACTCTAGGCATTTCTTATAGCCTACTAGGTAACTTCCTCTATAGTTACTATACTTCGGCTCCCCTACATTATAGCTATTATGTCCTTCTTATACGCACTATAAGCATCTAGTAGTGTTCTTACATTCCTTCTATATATGTCTAAACTAGTAGTAGTTATAATAGGCTCTTAGTCCTCTATTGTCGTAGAACGTTAAGACTATAACTATATAGCTAAATAGTTGTACTTCTTCGCTATCTACTTATCTCTAGAGTAGTCTCTTTACCTATTCTTTTATTACTAGCTTAGCTACTATAGATGTATAGGTAGCGTACTCCTTTAGTCTACCTAGCTATCTTATTATCTTAACTTCTACTTCGTTTTCCTCTATAAAGGTATCTCGCGTTTCTTAACTAACTACTCTAGTCTAGTAGTCTATAGCTTCTATTTTTAGGATAAAATCTACCTTAATTAGGTACTAGGTAGACTCGATAAGCCTTACCCCTTCGAGGAATATAGGTATCTACTCGTCTACGTAAGCTCTTACTACTTTCTCTACTTCCTTATTAATCTTAAAGTACGCTAGGTAGACGTCCTTATTTGTATATCTAATTATAAACTAGTTAAGGACGACTATGTCTAGCCCTTCGTTAGATCTAATCGTAGCGATAATTCGATTCTTAGTTCTTATTCTAAGCTATATTCTAGTATATCTATTTATCTTAAGGTTTTTTATATCTAATACTATATCTACTTCTTATACATTTTTAGACTTTTTTATTACGCTTCTAATCGACGTTCCTATAGATACTAGGGGTAACTATAGTAGGCTTAACTACTCTAAAAGGTCAAACGACACTAATATTCTAGGCGACCTAACTAGCGTTCTCTCTACTTCCTAGCTTAATAGTTATACTCCCTAAGCTATAACACTTACGTAGGAATCAGTTATTTCTATCTATAGAGACGATAACTAGAGGGAGCCCTAGTTTAGGGCTACCTCTTATAGGCTCTTAATGTCTAGGACTAGCGTTATAATAGTTGTCTATAGTTATCTAATCTCCTCTCTATACCTATCTTTTTCCTCCTATTCTTTCTATTCTCTTTCTCTAGCTATTCTTTATATATCTAATAGCTATTATATAATGTTATTTATTATAACCTCTCTTATATTATTGCTATTTCTACTACTACTAGGTATAGGGCTACCCTTAGTTTAGTAGCTAGTATTCCTCCCTTCTTTTTCTACGCTTCTAGTCGCTATTCTTATAGCTATAGGTAAGGATCTCTTCCTTAGTATCGCTTCTACTAACGTCGAGTTAGAGTCTATATTAATATGTACGTCGCATCTCTAAGGGCTATCTTTTACGCTACTCTATCTACTATCTCTTTTTCTTTTTTCTATATGTTCCTTATCCCTTATAACTATATCCTCCTTATCCTACCTATCCTTACTACCCTATAATAGCGATTCGAACCTCCCCTTTCCTACTATACCTCTACCTCTTACGCCTCCTTAGCCTCTTAGAGCTAGTATCTTAACCCTATACTATAGCGCTTTACTAGAAATCTGAGGGAATTACTAGGAGACACTACTCTAGCTTATAAAGTAATAAAAGTCGATGAATTCGATGATTTTTCTCTTTAGTTTTTTCGCTTTTTTTTTTTACGATCATTAGATCTCTTAGATTTGTTGATGCATGGATGAGCTTGAAGCCAAGGTCACCAGCCTCGCGAGATTCCGTAGATCTTATCTTATCTGTCAATGACGCGTCATTTCCGCGTTACCGAAACACTGGAGGCGCCTTCCTTCGCTACGGCATGCCCGAGGAAAACTTCCAGTGAACATCCTCAGGTTCGGCAGAAATGGTAGCATCTGTTTACACTGATGGCGCCCCTTGATGAACTTCGCCACCCCGGATCACCACTCCAGGAGATGCGAAATCGGAACTGAAAAATCATCCGGGCATCATTGACCATCGGCGTGACAGTCGGGCTCTGGGCTCGAAGCGCCCACCGTCCGAATATTCGCCCAAGCAACGCTTTCATCCTCGACATCTGCGACATCCTGACTAACAGGGTATGATGACGGCAGCCAACCATCCCTTTCGAAAATACCTATTCGTCGTCAGTCTGCACGCGCTCGGAGGTTACGCCGTACGTAGCCTTATCGCCAAATCGCATTGGCGCCACGCTCGGGCAAGCCGTGTGCTTATCAAGTCAGCTGCATGAATCACTTTAGATATGTTGCGAAGGCAAGCGCTTATGCAAAGAAGTGCCTCAGCCTGGGGCCACATACTCCTTCCAGGATTTCGTGGACTTTTCCTTCCTTTTGCTCCTTTACCCCGTCTCACGTTATCATCCTCCGTCTACTTTGATTGATTACTCCAGAAAACCCGCTAACCGGCGCAGATCTCTAAATAACTAACATCGTTGTTCGCATTGCCGAAAACCCGAATGCTACAATGTCTACATTGCCGACTCTCGAGAGCTACGATCTTTACACTGTGGGATGGTTGGCCGTACTCCCACTTGAACTGGCTGCGGCAGAAGCTATGCTTGACGAGGAGCACGAGAAGCCACTAAACTTTGTACAGAATCAAAGCGACAAGAATGCATACACGTGGGGCCGAATTGGAGAGCACAATGTTGTGCTCGCTTCTTTGGCTGCTGGAGTGTATGGTACAGTTTCCGCGGCCACCACGGCCTCGCAGATGCTCTCTTCGTTCCCGAACATCAAATTTGGCTTACTGGTCGGTATTGGGGCGGCCTTCGCAAGACCCGAAGATGGGTGTGACATTCGCCTAGGCGATATTGTTGTTAGCCAACCAAGTGAGCAGTATGGTGGCGTTGTGCAATTTGACTTGGGAAAGGCAGTCGCCGGCGGGCATTTTGAGCGCAAGGGAATGCTCAGCATGCCGCCCGAGGCTCTTCTTAAAGCACTTGCCAAGATTCAGGCTCGACATGAGAGGAAACCTTCAAAGGTCCCCGAAATATTGGCCGAGATGCTCAAAAACGACCCTCAGATGGCAAAGGCAAAGCCGGGTCGGTCAAGCTACGGATATCAGGGAGAGATCAACGACAAACTCTTCGATTCAACCTCGGAACACATCACCGGAAGGTCGACCTGCAAAGAGTGCAATCTTGAAGTCATCCGAGACAAGCGAGAGTCATCCGAGCCTGAGATCTTCTACGGAACAATCGCATCTAGTAACACACTGATCAAAGACGCGAAGTTCAGGGATGCAGTTTGGGAGGCCAACCAGACATGTATTTGTCTCGAGATGGAAGCGGCCGGAATCATGAACAGTTTTCCTTGTATCGTCATTCGTGGTATTTGTGACTATGCGGATTCCCACAAGAACGACCGATGGCAACGCTACGCTGCCGCGACAGCCGCTGCATATGCCAAAGAGCTTCTCGGGTACGTTTTGCACGACGATGTCAAGCAAACGCAAAGCGCGGTGGAAATTTTACAAGGCCGTTAGTAGTGGGTCTTTTCCAGAGAAACACATTCAAAACTTACTCACACGAGTTGATGTAGTCTCGCACGACCTCATTGAGACACATTCGACTGTCAAAATGATCGGTGCAACGACTGCCAAGATATATGCTAATGATGGACATCAGAAGATCTTACGATGGCTTTCGGCCCCAGATCCATCAACAAACTTTAATGTTGCACTAAAAGATCGTCACAAAGGAACGGGGCGGTGGTTCATACAGAGCAAAGCTTTCAGGAAGTGGCAAAAGCAGCCAAGCTCGTTCCTGTGGCTCCATGGAATTCCTGGCTCTGGAAAGACTGTCTTGACTTCTACGATCATCGAGACCCTCGAACAGTTCAAATACGCCCGCGTCCTGGACAAAATGATGATAACGCCTTCTAAGCTGGCTTCAACCCAAATGCTTCTCTATTTCTTCTTCGACTTCAAGGACAAGGAAAAACAGACTCTTGATTCTGTTCTTCGTCATTGTATAACGCAAGCACGTTTGTACCTGCCTGATGCTGCGCCCGTCATCGATCAATTATGGGCTTCGCACAGGGACGGGAGCCGCCAGCCGAAGACTGATGACCTCAGATCTGTGCTCGGCACCATGTTGAGTACATTTGACAAGGTAACTTTGATCCTGGACGCAGTTGATGAATCAACAACCCGACGAGATGTGCTCGAATGGGTAGAAACCCTTGCCAGAACTGACTGTTTTCGTATCTTAATCACTTCCCGGCGGGAAGCAGATATCGAATCGAACTTGTTGCGCTGGACTCAATCAATAAACTGGATTGGTATCCAGAGCAATGACGTGGACAAAGATATCCGTGGATATGTCCGGCATCGCATTGAGCATGACTCTAGTCTTGGACGATGGCGAAATCAACCGAAAGTGATGAGTGAAGTGGAGACCAAACTAATGGAGCAGGCAGACGGAATGTAAGTTCCAGAATGAAAGCACTTCTAGGCCGACAGACCTGACTGACCGGCCAACAGGTTTCGCTGGGTGGCTTGTCAACTTGATGCACTGGCAACTCGCTTGGACTATCGTGATCTTCAAAAAGCCCTCAATTCGCTTCCAAAAACCCTCGAAGAGACATACGGCCGAATTCTGGACAGGATACCGCACGAGTACATGGAGAAAGCAACGGCGATCCTGAGACTTCTATTATGGTCTGAACGACCAATCACCCTCGCCGAAATTGTTGATGCTATTGCAACACATCCATACGAAGTACCTGGCTTTGATCCCATAGATAGGCTCCCCGCCCCAAGAGAGGTATTGCAAATCTGTCCAAGCCTCATCACAATTGCTAGAAGTAGCAACACCGATTCCGGGTCACTTTCGGAAGAAGGTTGCTTCATTCAGCTTGCTCACTTCTCGGTTAAAGAATATCTTCTTTCGGACCACTTGCGATCCTCTTTCCAGGCGGTGTCGGATGAGCTTGCTTCCAGGATGTCGATCACGGAGATTTGTCTAAGCTATCTATGCGTCCTGAACCTAGACCAAGATCTCCCATTGCTCCAGCTTAAAATTACATTTCCGTTCGCTGAATTCGCCGCCACCTCCTGGACTGCCAACGCAAGGAGCGCTGCAACCTTCAGCGCAGTTCTTCAATCTCGAATTGTCGATTTCTTGTTGCATCAGAAAGAAGCATTTGCTACCTGCTGTCGCTTCTTCAATCCTGATAATCAAATGAACAAAAGAGAAGAATCACCTGCGCATCCAGTCGATCAGCTCTATTTTGCTGCCATGGAAGGCTTAGAATACTCGATCTACGATCTGATAAAGCAAGGCTTCAATCCCAGCTCAAGCGAAGGGAAATATGGCAGCGCATTGCAAGCGGCGTCATTCCGAGGCCATGAGGATGTCGTAAAAATACTTCTAAAGGAAGGTGCTGATGTCAACGCACAGGCAGGACTCTATGCTACTGCACTGCAAGCCGCTTCATCTCATGGCCATGAATCTATTGTACGGCTGCTGCTTGATCAAGATGCCAAGATCAATGCCGAAGGCGGTCAATTTGGCAATGCTTTACAAGCGGCCTCTGCACACGGACATCGCAAGACCGCGGCAGTCCTGCTGGAAGGAGGGGCTGAAGTTGACAGACAAGGCGGAAGGTATGGCACCGCACTACAAGCCGCATCTAGCCAGGGCTTTCAGGCGATTGTGCACTCCTTATTGGTCAACGGGGCGGACGTCAATCTTCAAAGCCGACCCTATGGAAGTCCACTACAGGCAGCTGCGATGCACGGTCATTCAGAAATCACGGCATTATTGCTCCGGTTTGGAGCGACAGTTGATGACGTCAATGGTCCATTCGGTAATGCTTTGCAAGCTGCTTCACACCAAGGATATGAGCGTGTTGTTCAGACTCTGCTTGATCATGGGGCAAACATCAATCTTCGAGGAGGTCCGCACAACACCGCCTTACAAGCTGCTTCTGCGGAATCACGCGATAGCGTCATACGTCTATTGCTTCGCAGAGGCGCGGATATAAACGCACACGATGATCATCTTGGCAACTCTCTACAGGCTGCAGCTTGGAGGGTGGACAAAAATGTTGTACAGCTACTGTTGGCCAATGGCGCCAATCCAAATCTTCAGGGAGGACCTCGTTACAACGCCTTACAAGCCGCACTGTCCGCTAAACATGGGCACTACAAAGCTATCATGCAGCTACTCATAAAACACGACGCAGATATCAATGCACTGCTCCCCGGCGGCAATGCTCTGCAACTGGCGGTCAGACAAAGACACGAAGACGAGGCAAGCTTACTCCTAGCTATTGGGGCTAACCCGAATGTACGCAATGGATACGAACCTCCAATATGGATAGCTGCATCCTTGAACGATGGCTACATAACGCGGCTGTTGCTTGAAAACGGTGCGGATGCCAATTCAAAGCTCGGAATCAATGGATCTTGGAAAACAGTACTGCAGATGGCTTGTTCCAAAGGTCACGAGCAGATTGTCCAGCAGCTACTGGCAAGAGGAGCTGATGTCAACGCTCAAGGACCCGAGGGTCGTGCTCTCAAACTCGCTTCTGCTGCCGGGCATTGCAAGATAGTAGAGCTACTGATTGAAAGTGGCGTTAACATCAATGCAGACAATGAACCAGGATGCACTGCACTAGACGCAGCGATCGCGTCTGGACACACTCACGTTGTACAGATGCTACGAGAGCATGGCGCCTTAATCATCCCAGAATCTCCCGAGAATGACCTATTGAGAGCAGCGGCACGTGGGAACGAGCAGCTGGTATCTGCGCTTCTATCGAACGGCGTTGATGTCAACACACAGGGCGGACCTCACGGCAATGTACTACAAGCGGCTTCGTGCTGGGGGTATGAGCGCGTCGTGCAGCTGCTTTTGGCTCACAAAGTTGACGTGAATGCTGACGGCCCACACGGCAATGCTCTTTCGCGGGCCTGTGTTCAAGGCCACGTGAAAATTGTAAAGCTTCTCTTGGACCACGGCGCTGATCCGAACACTGGAGGCAGACCAATCTTTCATGCCTGTCACAGAGAGGACCCCAGCATCGCGGAACTGCTTTTAGCTAACGGAGCCGACCCGAACACGCAATGTGGCCGCTGCACTGTCCTCCAGGTAGCCTGTTTCAAGGGACATCAGCGTTTGGTGAAGCTGCTATTGGCTGCTGGAGCTAAAACAAATATCAGGGATCCTGATCACGGCGACATTCTCCATTTGGCCGCTATGAATGGACACGAGCACGTCGTCGAATTTCTACTAGGCACAGGTGCTGTAGACGCTCAGGGACCACACGGCAACGCTTTGCAAACGGCATCACGGTTCGGACGGGTACAAGTTGTACGATTTCTTCTAGACCATGGCGTCGATGTCAACTCTCAGGGATTGAAGGGCTCTGCGCTCCAACTAGCTGCGGCGAATGGAAACGACGATGTGGTCGATCTGCTCTTAGCTAGAGGCGCTGATGTTAATATGCGTGGCGGTCCGTTGCAACACGCCTTAAATACGGCAACATACCATGGACAAACAACCATCGTGAAGATGTTGATCGAGCGAGGGGCCGATGTGAACGCCCCGTTGGCCGACTGCGGGCACATCGCTTTGACGACTGCCATAGAAGAAGACCATGTCGAAATAGTCAAAGAGCTGCTCAACGCCGGGTCCCACTGGAGGATGCACAGTTCAGGCGAGACGAGTGCTCTACATGTTGCAGCAGAACGCGGTCGGCCTGTCATCGTCCAATTACTTGTCGAAGCAGGAGTTAACCCGGACATTGTCGATGCCAACGGTTTAACACCCCTCGAGATGGCGAGAAAGGGTAAGATGGATGCAAAACCTGAAGCAGAAGACTCCTATTCCAAGTTGATTCAGTATCTTAGCGACCCAAATGTTGGGTGTTCAATTCTCAGCAGTCCACACGAGCAGCAACCGGAAAGTTGGCAGGTCGTCATTGACGTCAGACATTATGAAGCATATGCATCAGACGCACCCCTAGTCATAGCATCCTGGCAAGGCGACGACAAACGCGTGCATTCGATTCTCAATCGGGGCGCAGATGTGAATTCCACAGGTGGACAATATGGGACTGCTTTACAGGCAGCGTCAGCTCGTGGCCAACTCAAGGTAGCGCAAATCCTCATCCAGCACGGGGCTGAAGTCAACATGTCTTGTGGCAAATTCGGTCATGCTCTACAAGCCGCCATATACTCTCAAAATGAGGCAGTGGTTCAGCTTCTGCTCGAGCACGGTGCAGATGTCAATACTCATAGTGGGAAGATGGGCAATGGCCTTGCGATGGCCTGTTTCTCTGGAAATCCTGCCATAGTCCAGCAGCTCATCGATTACGGTGCAGATCTGGATGCGCGATTTCCTGTGAATGGATCTGCCTTGCACATGTCAATAATACACGGGCATAGAGATGTCTTGAAACTCCTACTAGACAATGGTGCAAAACCAGACGTCCACACTCAAACGACGTACAGTCCACTACAAGCGGCCGCTGCCTCAGGCTCTGAAGATATGGTAAGGCTACTTCTAGCTGCTGGTGCAGATCCGAATGTGGCAGGTGGTCAATATAGGGATCCTCTTACTGTAGCTTGCAGTGCAGGGTTCTTGAACATGGTGGAACTTCTCATTGATAGTGGAGCCAACCCTGTAACTTCTCATGCTCTGTGCGAAGCGACCCTGCCAGGTCACGAAGACATCCTACAGCTACTTTTAGCCAAAAGGGCCTGTATCGACATGGAGATTTGCGAGTCCAACAATTGCGTCCTCGCAGCAGCAGCTCCGAATGAATACCTAGGCAGAGTGAAGCTTCTGGAAGGTCACGTACAGCTTTCTATGGACTACGACCTCGACCCTAAAGACAAACACGCTCTGTGCGAAGCAGTCGCGGCAGGTCGCGAAGATATTATCCGGTCAGTACTCGCCAAAGGTATTGATGTGATGATGTTGGATTGCGAAGTTCATACTCTCCTTGGTGAAGCTGCTTCGAATGGGCACCTGAGCATAGTTCAACTCCTGTTGAATTGGGGATTCGACATCAACATGAAAGATTCCTGGAACCATACCCCGTTGCATGACGCGATCGATAACGGTCATAAGGAAGTGATGCAACTACTTTTCGAAAAAGGGGCAACATTAACTGATGAAGACCTATTTCCGTGCTTGATTTCGGATGAAGCTGACCACGTGGAGAATTTCTTGCCATATGCCTCGATCAAACTTCTCAAGGATCCTTACGACTCGAACCGCACGACTATCCTGCATCATGTTGCCAACAACGGCTTTGTAGGTCCTGTGCGAGACTGTCTAGCCCGCGGAGTGGATGTGAACGTCCAGGACGAATTTGGAGTCACTGCACTACACCAAGCAGCAGAGAGTGGTCACCTCGCTATCGTGAGATTGCTTGTGAAAGCTGACTCTAACTTGCGAGCTGTTGACAAACTCGGCCGAACACCCCTTGATTGCGCTAATGGAAAAGGTCCGGGTGAGGGCCGTAGGAACTATCCCGAGGTCATTGCTTACCTTGAGACCCAAGTCCATGCGAGCAATGCTACTCAATAGTTGCTTTCTACCAGGCAGGCCATCTCTCGAACAGCGGTGGTAGCCAGTTGTGACACATATCCCGTAAATCCAGAAATTCATGGGGCTTGTACACGGCTGTGTACTGTACTTGGCCACACTGTTTGGTCACATTGGGCACCATGCATACGCTAAGCTATACAACCTTGTAAGACGGTCGATTTTGAAACATGATCAAGACTTTGGAGACATGAGTAGACAAGCGATCACGCGATCACAATGGCATCCGCATGTGATCTAAGTTGTTTCTAACAGCTTTCGTGATGTTCATAGAATCTCATCTAATAAATTGTTGCCGTGTCATAACGCATACCTTCTCTCCGTTATGTTTTTTGTCCATCTGATCACTCTACTTCTTGGAACCAGTGTCGTGGATGGCGTTGGGAACGGCACGCTCGACCTTCTCGGGAAGAGCCTCTTGCAGGGCCTGAGGGACCTTGCTGTCACCGACGGCGTGGCTGACTTTGCCGGTTTGCTTGTTTGAGCCGGTGTCGTGGACGGAGTCAGGGAGTTCGTGCTCGAGCTTGGCGGGAGCCTATAAAGAAAAAGAGAAGTTAGTCAAGAAGATAGAGAGGGGAATGAGAAGAACTGGTGAGCGATGGGTTACCTTCTCTTGGATCTTGCCGGGGACGGAAGAGTCAGTGGCGTGGGAAACACCTTGGCCGCGTTCGTTCTGCATATTGATGGATGTGTGGTTGAGTTGTTTTTAGTTTGAATTGAAGTTGAGAGTAGAGTGATGATTTGCAAAGATAAAGTCGAGGGTCTTACGGAGCTGTATATAAGCTACTTACGCCTCTGAACGTTTGGTAGCTGTCATGGAAGGAGCTTCCATCGTGGTGGGGCGCAGCTCAAATCATGACGTTTGGCGGGGTAATCCAGAAGGGGTCCCCGTTCTGCCCCTCTACGCTAACCTAACCTACAATGTGAACGGGTCATAACAGTATCTCCTGACTGTGCCTGACGCTCTTCCAACATCAATATGACGATAGGGTTGCGGACTCGGGATGATGGGCGACCCGAGATATAGGCTGCCATTATTTCACTGCCAGAATTGCTGCGTGGCTGGACACGTATAACGGCTTTTGTATCATTTTGCTGTCCGATGTACGGGGTACGAGAAGAACGTCACTGTTATGTTTGCAAGTGCTGCGTGTGTGTTGCGATTGAGGATGGATGGAACTGCTCTCTTGCGGGTGTTCAAGGGTGCAAGGTCAAGTTTGCAAGACCTGCCATGCCTCTTTCGACTTAACACAGCATTGAGCTTTCTAAGAACAAAGGATGCCGTTGACTTCAAGTGGTTGCAGAAGATTATCGAACTTGAAGTCTTTTGATAGCTCTTGTAGGCTTGCTCCTACAAGACACATCTGAGTGTTGAGAATCCGCGGTATTCCTACCATGTCGACCGTAAGCAGGGCAACCCTGGAATGCTTTTGTGCTCACAAATCCAGCTGCCTCGTACAGTCCAAATGTGTAGGGTCTGTCCAAAGGTTGAAGGAGCTCAGGGAAGCCTAGATTTCATGGAAAATCAGGTTGCACTTGAGCGCATGGCTGTCTCTAGTAGTTCGAGAGGTTGGATGATTGTTTTCGCGATTTCCACGTCTTCAGTCTGCCGCAGAACAGTCTTTGCATGTACAGGGACTTCGCAAAGACGATTTGGTCTGTTGCACTCTGAATGATTCGCAGGAGATCCTCAAACCACTATTGCACTGTTGACATTGTCATTAGCAAGAGCATACTCGGCCGAACGAAAGATGATTCTGAGCGAAACATTCGCGTCAACTTCGGTCCGAGATGTTCCGACCTCGTTGAGTTGCGGAAAAGCGGAAAAGCACCTTCACTGGCTTCGGGCTTCGCGACAAGCTCTCCGACCTCGACACATTCTGGATGTCTGATTCTCTTGCGGGAAATACAACAATACGCGTCAAACGCGTCTGCAGACGGCAGCTGGCTTCTTGTTCCACGATCCAGTATGGAGCTGGAGGTATGAGTGCGAGCAGAAAGAGGAGACGATCTGCGAAAACACCATCCTATTCATTCTCCTCAATCAATCATCCCACAGTAACCTAGGAAATGCTCTGGAACCTGATGGGGAATACTGGACATGCCACCTTATATTCGACACTGGCTACAAATCAAACAAGTATCAAGCCCGGAGCGCCCTTTCATAACTTCGTATCAAGGACCTAAACAACACCCAATCCTCAAAGCACATGCTTGAACAGTGGAGAGCTATCTCCCATGTCGAACAATTCTTCATCTGAATACTTCGTCTTCGCCTCCTCCGCAATCTTCGCCTTCTGCTTGTTAGCATAAATATAACTCCATTCAAGGAACAGTGCAACGATCAACCCAGAAGCTCCAAAGGCCAAACTAAGTCCAAAGCCAGTATAATACTTCGGCTTCTCAGATTCAAGATACATGAAGCTGCCAATGATACCGCCGATATTGCCCACGCCGTTGTTCAAAGCGATACCGATGACACGACGAGAGGATGGGGCAAGGTTATTGGCATTCCAGGAGGCCGCAGCAGCTTGGATGGGATAGATGCCTATGACGGCTAGGACGACGGCGAAGTAGGCGACGCCCTTCTTTTCTGCGAGGGCGCCGTTGAGGGAGATGATCACTGAGTAGGCGATTACGACGATAGCCATAGGGGTGACGACGAATGGCATGCGGCGATAGAAGCGATCAGAGACTTTTGCAAAACAAACAGCGGAGATTGCGGCGGCGACATATGGGGGTGCGGAGAGGAGTTGTGCGACTGTTGTGGTGAAGCCCATAGATTTCGTAATGGTAGGTAGGGTGAACTTGATGCCTGTTTGGTGGTCAAGTCAGCATAGACTCATAAGTTTGATGAACGATAAGACTCACCATAGGAAAGGGCGGATTGGCAGAACAGGAAGTAGGCCTGTACATATACTCTCCAATTTTTAAGCACCATCTTGAGATCTCTCATCTTGACACTGGTTTCTGCCTGGAATGATCCACCTTGCTTGATGAACATTGACAGCTCGAGGAAGCGTATCTCTTCGGGTCTGAGCCAGCGAGATGAAAGAGCAGGCGTATCAATGAGAAGGAAGAAGCATCCGATGCCGACACAGACTGTCACCAAACCTTCAAGAATGAAGATCCAGCGCCAACCCTCGTAGCCGCCTGTACCATCCATTTGAGCGATACCAGCTGCTAGTAGGCCGGAGAAGGCGCCAGACAAAGCACTCATACAATAGAAGTAGGAGATACGGGTGGCCAAGTTCTTAGGCATGTACCAGTAGGAGCAGAGATAGATGGCGGCCGGGAAGAATCCAGCTCTAGAGGATGGTCAGTATGATGTTCCATCGCTGTGCACTGACTTGGTGTTCTTACTCGAAAATGCCCAACAATATTCTCACAACCATCAGACCAGCAAAGTTCCTGACAAGGCCGGTACAAGTCATGATGATTCCCCAGCTCGTGACGAGGGTTCCCAGATAGTACGAAGGACGCTTGAACTTCTTAAGAAGAATGTTGCTAGGAACTTCGCAGAGGACGTAAGGAATGAAGACTGACATCGCACATCAGTTCAGAAGAACGGAGGTTGAGTATCCTGGAGTTTGTAACTCACAGATTGATAAGACGATGTTATACTGCACGCCAGTCATACCAAGGTCTTCAATCATGCCTTCGATCTTTGCATTTCCGATGTTCGCGCGGTCGATGTGAGCCATCAAGTACAACACAGAGAGCATAGGAACCAGACGAAGATCCACCTGAACGCGATGTTAGCTATGCTGATCAAAAGAACGTCGTGCAATGGCTTCTCACTTTACGGAACGTCTTCTTGCGGTCTGCCTCTGAGTAGTTTGTGAAAAACTCTGCATCGTCGGGATCAAGGCCCAGTACGCGGAAAGACTCAATCTCAGTCACCACTGGAGCGGATTCGATGTGCATCGCCTCATCGTCCAACTTCTTCTTCTCAAGTGAGTTCCTGAACGACATGGCTGTAGTGAGCGAGTCAAGAGTGGTACGCTGTTATGTCTCAATCGTTCCAGAGTCTCTGCAACTTGAGGACCGTCGTAGATATGGTCCTTTTATATCGAGATAGCGCCGCCGGATATGCAAGGCTTGTTCGACCAAGATGTGGGGTGCGGGGTCAGAGACATGGGGTACATCTTGCCCTACTGCAGATCAAGTCTTGTCCATACCATATTTCACGGGGTGAGCCAAGCGTTTTCCTTGGTATTTGGGTCATCTGCGTGGTTGCAGAACGGAAGGATGGACGGAAAACCATGCGGATAAGTGTGTCGAGGATATCCATATCCGCCAGCTGGATAGAATCGCCTCGCCAATTCGATAATGAAGTTTGCAAGAAAGCCAGTGATAACGGGCAACCCGTGGATTCCTTCTGCATTTTCTATATTTGTCTACTTCATATTGCTTGGAAGAATGGGCTTGCTTCCCATAACCCAATCGATAGTTACACCAGACCACTTTGTCAAAGCAACATCCTCAGGCCCATGGACCTGCCTCGATTCCACCTTCTCACCCTCGAAATGCGATCCAGACAGGAATTCGTGTGGAAAGCCATGGTTGAAGGGGTAAGCCTGCTCAATCTCGTGGATATCCTCGGGGCTCAACTCTATTGCTAGTGCCTCGATGTTGCTGGATAGATGCTCCGCCTTCGTGGAACCGATAATCGGGAACACATAGGTTGTCTTGTGCATTAGGTATGCCACAGCGATCTGGTAAAGGGTGTTGCCCTTGCGTTCTGCAACCTTCTCGAGCACAGCCGAGACGTCCCGATCTTTTTGTGTGATGGGAAGGCCACGCGTGCCTTGCTCCATCTTGGCCAGAACATCCTTTGTCTTAAACCTTCCCTCACCGACCGGGCCCCAAGGAGCGAGACCCATTCCTTCCTCGCGAGCCATGGGGATGATTTCGCGCTCAAAGTCGCGGACTCCTGCGTTCCATAGACCTTGGTACAGCACGAAAGGCCTCAGGCCATGATCACGGGCGTACTGGTTTGCCTTTGAAACAATCCAGGCTGGGGTGTCCGAGACTCCCAAGTACAAGACTTTACCGGCGACCACCAGATCGTTGAGGCTGTGCATGACTTCCACGATCTTGGCCGATGAGTCCCAATCATGCAGGTACAGGATGTCGACATAGCTCGTCTGTAACTTTTTCAAACTAGCTTCGAGGGACATTTTCATGCTCTTCGTACCGTTGCCCGAGAAGTTGGCTTGAATTCTGTTGGGCTCACCCCGCATGTATCCGCCGGTGAACTTGGTGGCGATGACCATCTCGTCGCGGTTGTCGTTGTCGACCATCCACTGGCCCAATCGCCTCTCGGACTCGCCGTTTTGGTACCTACAAGCGTAGAAACATCAGCCTCCATAATTCTAGGCAATGGAACGGAAGCAACAGTTGGCTCATGTCGCAGACAACTCGCTCTGGAGCTCTCTTACCCGTTGGCAGTATCGATGAAGTTGCCACCAGCTTTGTAGAAAGCATCGAGAATGGCTGTCGACTCTTCGAGAGTAGTTTTGCCATGAAGAGCTCTGCCGGCACCGTCGCCAAAGGTCATCGCTCCAAGACATAGAGGGGAGACCCGAACGCTGGCATTAGGTGCCAACTGACGGTAACGGGCGAGGAGTGATTTTGGTGCAGACATGATGATGATGATGATGATGATGATGATCGATCAAGTAGTACTAATGAGGCGAACGCGAGTTGTAATGCGACAGTGTATATAGACTAGACAAGGATTGAACCTATATACTACGAACCTTTGTCTTAGGCGTGTCGGAGGTAACGTTTAGTTCGGTCTTATAACGGGCTTATTCTCGCGTGTAAGTTAGGTAGGATTTCCGTTACCCGAGCTAGTTACTAGGGTAATAATGACCTGTTTTTTTAGCATTGTTAGCTATATAACACTATATAGCAAGGCCCTCTAGCGTAACTACCTTCTTCTATTCCTCTAATGTCGTCGCCTATATTAACTCTACCTAATTTACTAGCTTAAGATAGCCCTTGCTATAGTAAGGGTATTAAAATACCCTCTACGCCCTTAAGCTCGCGATCTACGCGTATAAGCACTTATAGGATAGTTTGCTTTAATAAACTAGATAAGAGTAACATTATTAATAGTAATAGGACTCGTAGAGCCTTAAGTAGAGCTACCGCTACCGCTAGGCCCTCTACGGTTAGTGTTACTAGAGAGGCTAGGGTAGCCTCTACGACGAAGCCTAAGCCTCTAAGCGAGGCTTAGTATATATAAGTATATCTTTACTCTTAAAGACACTAATACTTAGGGCATCGATTAGTCTTTACTATTAGTAACTATATTACTAGTAGGACTTTATACGTTACTATATACCTTTATACTCTTATAANGAAGACTATTAGTAAGACTCTAGTTAATAGTTAGATAAAGAAATTAAGTTATATCTAGCGCTAATACTAAGAGGCGCCTACGAAATAGAGAAACGTAATGTCTAGCTTAATATGCTATTAGATAGTAGAGTAGACATTAACGTAGTCTCTTAATCGTTTATAGTTTAATACTCCTTAACACCTATAGAAGGAGCTAAGCTCCCTACTCCTAGTAGTTATATAGGGATTAGAGCAGATTACTATTATAGAGCGCATAAGCTACGACTTTGTATCGTCGACTCTACTAGTATAGTACGAACTATATCTAGTATATTCTACGCTCTCGTAATATAAGGACCCCTAGTTATCCTTAGTAAACCTTAGATTAAGAAACAAGGGTTAGAGACCTAGGAAGGAGGCGATAAGTAGCGCTACAGCGTTATAAAGGACACTATTAAGGTAGACTCGATTAAGAGGTTTAAGAAGTTCCTCTAAAAGGAACTAGTAGTCTTTACTATTACGTACGTAAGCGCACCGTAGGTAGATAGCGAGGGGTAGATCCCTCTAGAGCTATCTAACTTCGCTTCTATATTCGACTATAAGGACGCAGTACACTAACTATTCCCTATCGGCGTAGAGCATACGATTAACCTAGAGTAGGGAAAGTAGCTACCCTTTTAACTACTATATAACCTCTCTTATACCGAGTTAGATACGCTCTACGTATATCTAGATAATGCCCTTAAAAAGGGATAGATCTAAAGAAGTAAGAGCCCTATAGGTATACTAATCCTTTTCGTTCTAAAGAAGGACAGTACGCTACGCCTATACGTAGACTACTAGGGCCTAAACGACGCTACGGTTAAGAATAGATGTCCTTTACTGCTAATTAGCGAGACACTAGACCGCCTAGCAGGCTCCTAGGTGTTCTTAAAAATGTACTTAAAGGATGCGTACTATCGCATCCCTATTAAGAAGGAGGATAAGTAGAAAACAGCGTTCTAGATAAGATACGGCCATTTCAAATATCTTATAATGCTATTTAGCCTTACTAATGTACTAGTAACGTTCTAAGCGTACATTAATAAAGCGCTATTAGGTCTTATAGATACCTATTACGTAGTATACTTAGATAATATCCTTATCTTTAGTAAGTTAAGAGAAGAGTATAAGCACTACCTACGGCTCGTATATAAGCGCCTATAGAAGTATGCCCTCTTCGCTAATCCGAAGAAGTATAAATTCTTTACTAATAGAGTTAAGTTCCTAGGCTATATCGTTAGTACTAAAGGTGTTAGTATAGACGAGTCGAGGGTTAAGATAATCTAAGACTAGGAAGAACTAAAGTCGTTCTACGACGTTTAGGTCTTCTTAGGTTTCGCTAACTTCTACTACTAGTTTATTAAACACTATTCTAAGATAGCGTACCCGTTAATAAGCATACTTAAGGGTAGCTAGAATAGTAAGAAGGGAGGAAACTTTAAGATAAACGTAGACGTAGCGTAGGCGTTCTATACGCTAAAAGAAGCGTTTATAATAGCTCTAATCTTAGCTTACTACGACCTAAAGGCGCCGCTTAGGATCGAGACTAACGCGTCGACCTTCGCTATAGTAGAAATTCTCTTATAGAAGCTAGAGATAGACGGCGTAACAAGGTAGCACCTAATCGCATACTAGTCTTATAAGCTTACTAATGCGGAAACTTAGTATAAAACGCACGACTAAGAGTTAATAGCTATCGTTAAGGCTTTTAAGTAGTAGCGACACTACTACGAGGGAGCGCTACATTAGATATAGGTACTTACTAATTACGCGAACCTCTAAGGTTAGAGAAAGG